>NC_090324.1:78706195-79000481 GCF_040869045.1 Eurosta solidaginis | reverse complement strand
GGATTGAATTTGTAGGAACCGTGCTTTTCGCACGGACGGCTATACGTTGCCTGTTCCAGAGTAGGCATTCAAAATTATTTTTTTATTCATATCTGGCTGAGCGACTTACACTGTCATCAACAGCCAACTGCATCAACATAATTTATATCTAGTTAAAAACCTTAACCTGAAATTTAACTGAATTATATATTAAACATAAACTGAATTTGAACATGTACCTTATTTATAACTAATGTAACTAAGTTACATATATAAATATGTACATTGAACCTTTTTATACATTACCATTTGATGTATAGCTATTATATCTAAGACTCATGAATTACGTTAAATCCATGAATTATAACTATAGTTATATCTACTAGAGTATAAGAGTTCACAATTCGCCGCTCTGGCAACCCTATCCGTGAGTTGACAGATCGGGTTGGTTTGTACATACACATATACATATGTTTTGTTGACATTTTGCTTTATATTACTTACTCGAAATTTTTGCTCTATCCCGTGTGTGACACAAAAAACTTTTTAAAGTCTCCTTAAAAGATATCTAATATATTAAAAGAAATAGTTTCACTGCATAATATTATTTAGTTGGTTTGGTATATGAATCGTCTTTGAACATTAGTAACCTTTTCTATGGTACATAACCCTTGGTGAATCTGGACTATTAAGTTGTAGGTGAAGTGAAGTCCTACGTGTTAACAGCCTTATTTGCTGTCTGTGAACCAAAGTTATATGCAATATCTATACGGCCGCTATAAAAGTAGAAATAAAGCATAAGTTAGCTTTGACGTAATTCTTGCCGAACCCGCTGCAGACAAACTGAACGATATATTATCCAGCCCAGGAGTCATCGCCACCAGCTTGAACCGCCACCAACATCAAAGCGCCATATCACAACCACCGTCATCGCCACTACAGCTACATCCCACAAGAAGAAAAGGAAGGTAAATTTTATCCTGCCTACCCCCCTAAACAGTGGTCCTTCCACGCCACTAAGGAACCAGCGACAATAAATACCCATTTGCCAAAAAACCGTGAGTATTAAATGAGATTTTAATACCCCCTAAACACGGAAAAATATACATAAAGGAGAAAAATCAAGGCAATTTTCATTTTCGAGGATTAGAATTTCCCGCCAATAATCTTCATTTCCCGCCAAATTTTCTCAATTTTGTGCCAAAACTTGCACATACCATTTCGTATATATATATATATATATATATATATATATATATAGCAATAACCCCATATTGCAAAACTCAGTACGGTATATGTGCACAGCAAAATACGAAAAACTCGAATATTTAGCTACAGTGGGTACACTTGCCAAAATAATCCGTCAAATTTTATTACGACACATCTTAAAATATTAATACTTTCTGCAGTTAAATTAAAATCTCTTGTCGTTAATTAAATATATTGCACACACTCTGCATACTTCTGATTTCTCCCCATTTAAATTAATACAAAACGCAAAAAATATTTGTAAATCTCCATACTTGCGTATATGTACATACATACGGATATACAAAAGAAAGAAAACGACATAAGCGGTGAAATAAAATCTCGTGCACAGTGGTACAAGAGTGGTGCAGTGCGTGTAATAGCACTTTTCTCGCATTAAATTTGCACTCTATAAATTCTCAACCCCCATTAAGAATTTCGATAAGCTACCTTTCTCTCTCCTCAAAGCCTCTACAGTCCAACAAATCGAAGTCAAATAAGACTTCTCTAAGTCACACCGGAAACAAAAAAAAATGTTTAAGAATATCTCATACGAATTAATTTCCCGTATCAAAAATTATAATAATTTACCCCTAGATACTAGTTAATACGTATACATATATATCTTATAATTTTCCCACGTATATTTAAACCACCCTCATATACACATTAAATATAATAAAAATAGTGCAAAAGCAGCACAGTGGTCAAATTTTCTCAGTCTCACCCTCAAATAAATTTAACTTAAACACTTTTTTTTGGTTTTGCAAATTATTCTCTCTTGCTATTTAACGTGAATATTTAAACGTAACTTCCTCACATAGATAAAAGCAAATACTCTCTCTTCAAAAAAAAAAAAAAGAAAAGGTTTTTCTCTCTGAAGTTAAATTTTTGTTAATTCTCATTCGTAAGCGTCATAAAATAAGCTCAAAAATTAATGACGATGAAACGAGACAAAGTGGCTCCAAAACTCAAGGAGTTAAAAGATTTAAATTCTCGTATGCCCCCAAAAAATTTATATTCGAAACGGACAATTTTATGGAATATTTTGCTCGGTTTAGGTGGACGTCGCTCCAAGACAATACTGAGTCCTCGCTTAACATAAAAAATTCAAACATAGAAAAATTCTGGAATAGAGTCCAACACGTCTTCGATAAAATTGTCGAAACCCCAGATCAGGACCTGTCCGAAGATTTTCCGACATCTGCTAATAGCAAATACAGGTCCTCCCTCATAGCGTATGAAGACACAAAAGGCCAGATCGAAGACCAGCTTAAGTTGCTTAAACAAGCAAATGCACCCGCGCCCCCTACCGTCACACCAGGTCCATCAGAAAACTCCGGTATTTCGCTAAAATCCCTCCCTGCGATACCGAAATATTTTATGGTGGTTATGAAAAATGGCCCTCATTTCGTGACATGTTCACAGCGGTCTACATTAACCACCCCAAACTCTCCCAAGCGCAAAAATTGTATCACCTCAGATACAAAACCCAAGGAAAGGCAGCTCAAATAGTCAACCGATATCCCTTGACTGATGAAAACTTTGCCTTAGCGTGGGAAGCCCTAAAGTCCCGACACGAGAACAGACGAGTTCTCGTAGATAATCAAATACGGGCACAGATGAATTTAAAAACGGTCACCATAGAAAACAGTGAAGACATTCAAAGGTTGCAATCGCCGGTAAATAATTGCCTTCAAATTCTCGCCACGAATGTTACTTCAAAGAAGAGCGCAAAGTATTGATGACCTGTCACAACAAAATGAAATACGACGTTAACGATATGCACGAAATAGATTTGCAGAATCACAGCGGTAAAGAAATCTAGCATGACCAAGACAAATACGACGTCGTGTTCTAGAAAATATGTATTGTGCTGCTTTTAATTAAGATCCACAAATTGACTACAGTATGCATGGATATCTTGGATTAATGAGTGCGATATGTCCACATTGTGAAGCAGCTAAGTTTCTGGGTGAAACGGCGGGCATGTGTTGTGCTATTGGAAAAGTGAAATTGCCGGCATTTGAAACTTCACCTGATCCATTGCACTCTTTGATTTTTGGAGGATCACCAATGTCGAAGCATTTTATGAATCATATACAAGAATAAAACTCATCATTTCAAATGGCTTCTTTTGGTGCTATAAAAATTATAAGAGACAATTTTATGCCGACATTTAAGGTAATTACTTCATGTGTAATATCTAATTGTTCTGTAGATCTAAGTAACACTTTCTACAATGTTTTTCTACAATGTTTTCTGATCCAACATCAAATCACATTGCATACACATTACAGATTCAAGGTCAGATTTATCATCGAGCGGGTGCATTGTTACCATTTCCTGACGCTAACCGTCAATTTTTGCAAATATATTTTACCGGAGATGAAAATCGTCAGTTGGATGAACGTTGCACAATTGGCTCACATACATAACGAGCGATTATTTGCGATCTCCCAAGATTTTTTCATCAGAACAATGAACTGGTGAAATTGTTCAAAACCGCTCTCGATGGTATATCTGAGAATCACAAAATCATAATCAGAGCGGATAAAACGCCTTTTGGTGAGCATGCCAGAAGATTTAATGTACCGGCGATTGATGAAGTGGCAATTGTAATTGTTGGCGATCAGTTTCAATACCGCGATATTGTACTTCATCCTAGAAATGAACAATTGCAGCGTGTTTCGGAGCTTCATCGCAGTTACGACGCATTACAATATCCAATTCTACATTGGAAAGGTGATGATGGTTATCACATTAGTATACCAACGATAGATCCAAGAATCGGTAAATAATATACTAATTATATTAATCAGATATTAAATAAAAACTAAAATTTAAAATCGAATGAACATATTTTTTGCAGGTCGAGATGTTCAAAAGAAAGTTAGTGCGATAAATTATTATTCTTATCGATTGATGATTCGTGCACAAGAACAAAATTACATTCTGAGATGTGGTAAACTTTTTCACCAATACATTGTACATACACATACACATACATTTATATTGGTAGTCCACGCCACATACTCGAATATGCACAAGATGTTATGTCATATGTTCGAAAATACGGCCGGCCAGACCTTTTCATCACTTTTACGTGTAATCCGATGTGGAACGATATAAAAAATAATTTGTTCGACGGTCAGCCACCAACAGATCGACACGATGTTACAGTACGTGTATTCCGGCAAAAATTGAAGGCACTGATTGATTTCGTTGTGAAATTAAGCGTTTTTTGGAAAGGTAAAATGTTGGATGTACTCGATTCGATGGCAAAAAAGAGGTTTGCAACACGCACGCATATGATATGGCTGGTACGTAAAATAACACCGGACGAGATTGATGGCGTCATATCAACCGAAATACCAGATCAAACCATCGATCCAGAATTATTTGAAGTGGTAACAAAAAACATGATTCACGGTCCATGCGGTGAAATAAATATGAATTCACCATGTATGATCGATGGGAAATGTTCAAATCGATATCCGAGCGCATTAATTTCCGATACCATAACAGACAATGACGGATATCCATTGTATTGACCTCGATAATTTGAAAATAATGGTAAAACGGCGATAATAAGTGTGCGCAATCAAGACATCGAAGTTGAAAATCGTTGGGTCGTGCCATATTCACCGATACTGTCAGACGTTTTTCAGGCTCACATAAATGTTGAGTACTGTAACTCAGTAAAGTCTATCAAATACATTTGTAAATATGTGAATAAAGGAAGTGGTATGGCTGTATTTAGAGTAGATGATGAAAATAGAAATGATGAAATCACTCAATATTAAATGGGGCGATATATAAGCAGTAATGAAGCAGTTTGGCGTATCTTTTCGTTTCCTTTGCACGAAAGACATCCTGTTGTTGTCCATTTGGTAGTTCATCTGGAGAATGGTTAACGAGTTTGTTTTACTACTGAGAATGTACAGTAGAGAGCAGCACAACCAACAGCAACTACTTTAACTGCTTTTAACTGCTTTCTTCAAAAAAAAAAAAAAGAAAGGGTTTTTCTCTCTGAAGTAAAATTTTTGTTAATTCTCATTCGTAAGCGTCATAAAATAAGCTCAAAAATGAGTGACGATGAAACGAGACAAAGTGGCTTCAAAACTCAAGGAGTTAAAAGATTTAAATTCTCGTCTGCCCCCAAAAAATTTATATTCGAAATGGACAATTTTATGGAATATTGTGCTCGGTTTAGGTCGACGTCGCTCCAAGACAATACTGAGTCCTCGCTTAACATAAAAAATTCAAACATAGAAAAATTCTGGAATAGAGACCAACACGTCTTCGATAAAATTATCGAAACCCCAGATCAGGACCTGCCCAAAGATTTTCCAACATCTGCTAATAGCAAATACAGGTCCCCTCTCACAACGTATGAAGACACAAAAGCCCAGATCGAAGACCCTTTTCAGTTACTTATACAAGCAAATGCACCCGCGCCCCCTACCGTCACACCAGGTCCATCAGAAAACTCCGGTATTTCGCTAAAAATTCATCCCTGCGATACCGAAATGTTTTATGGTGGTTACGAAAAATGGCCCTCATTTCGTGACATGTTCACAGCGGTCTACATTAACCACCCCAAACTCTCCCAAGCGCAAAAATTGTATCACCTCAGATACAAAACCCAAGGAAAGGCAGCTCAAATAGTCAACCAATTTCCCTTGAATGATGACAACTTAGCGTGGGAAGCCCTAAAGTCCCGATACGAAAACAGACGAGTTCTCGTAGATAATCAAATACGGGCCCTGATGAATTTAAAAACGATCACCACAGAAAACAGTGAAGAAGGTTGCAATCGTCGGTAAATAATTGCCTTCAAATTCTCGTCACGCAACAAGTCTCCACAGATAACTGGGACCCCATACTTATTTATGTGGTTACCTCAAAACTCCCAGAAAATACAGTCACGTTGTGGGAGCAATGTCTAACCTCAAGAAGAGAACTTCACAACTAGGCCCAAATGGACCAGTTCCTCACAACGCGATACGAAGTGGTAGAAAGAGTTGATCAATGGCGCCAAAGTAAAAGTAAATTCACTCCTCCTCAAACTAGGCCGCCATTTAAACCCCAACAATCACATTCGTTTCCAAATAAATCGACCTCCCACACCTAGTCCCATATGACAGAGCAGCGGACAATGTACAAGTGCGCTATGTGTAAAACCTCATCTCACCCTCTTATAAGCTGCTTCAAATTTAAGAACGAACTCTGATCGCAGAAGGTTTGTTAGAGAAAACAATATGTTTTCAATTGCCTCTCTCAGTCACACATATTGAAAGACTGTTCCAGTACTCAAACTTGCAATCAATATCAAGATCGGCACAACTCAGTTCTTCAGGAAGACACGTCTCAAGTGCTGAAAAGACAACCCTCCCGATTGCAAAAGACAGTCTCACAAACCACGACCACGAATTCCACAGTCTCACCCGGTAATACTCCCGATAAATCGAATCCCCTGGATGAAAGCCATTCGTGCTCGCAGAAAAGCTAAGTCCAATCGTTTTATTCCGAAAACGATTGTGAAATAATTTTACCCACGGCTATCGTACCCGTAGAGCATAAAGGAGAAATTTTCAAACTCAGAGCTCTTGTTGATCAGGGATCTGAACGAACCTTTATCTCTACCAGAGCCCAAGATAGACTCAAACTCCCATTCAAACCCTCCAGATTTGAAATATCAGGGATGGGCGGCAAGGTTGTTCAGACCTCAAACAAATTGTGCTCTCTGACTTTGGTATCCCCCATTTTAAAACAAAAATAAATGCAGAGGCAATAGTATTACCCCGGCTAACAAAAATGCTCCCCTCGCTTAAGCTCACTAGCGAGCTCCAAGCAAAATGGGCACACCTCAACCTCGCAGACTCGAAATGTCACTCCCCCTCGCAAATAGATCTCATCCTAGGCAGTGGTGTAATACCGCAAATCATCCAAAATGGTGTTGAGAAACTTTCCCCCCATCTTCTAGCGCAGAAAACCATTTTTGAATGGATTCTGAGCGGTAGAGCCCCTGTGATGGTCAACTCATTCTGCATGCAAGTGTCAGAAGTGACGAACGAAGATCTTAACTCTCTATTGCGAAAATTCTGGAAATTGGAGGAAGTTCTCACCAAACCCCAAATAACCGCTGAAGACGAGTTTTGCGAGAATTTCTACGCAGCCACAATCTCACACGATGATAACTGTCGTTACATCGTAAGGCTGCCGTTTAAACCCAGCTTCCCAGAGTCAATCTCATTATCCCACTCTCAGTCTTGAGCTCTAAGCCAGTTTCTTGTAATGGAGGGAAGTCTGCAGAAGAAAGGGGATCTAAAGACTCAATATGATAGTGTCCTAGCAGAATACCTCACCCTCGATCATATGGAGAAAACCGGCTCCTATGAAAAATTTGACGGAGGAAAATGCCTCTCATTTTATCTTCCTCATCACTCAGCTGTCAAACCCGAGAAAAAGACATCAAAGGTGTGGGTCGTGTTTAACGCCTCAAAGAAGTCGGCATCTGGGCATGTGCTTAACGACGTCCTTTATACCGGCCCTACCCTCCAACCCGATCTGATGCTTCTGATTCTCAAATGGCGTACACACCAATTTGTTTTCAACGGAGACAGAGAAAATGTACCGTCAAATCGTAAAAGATTATCGTCTGAAAACAGTCACCTTTGGCGTCAACTCTGCCCCCTACCTCGCCATACGTACTCTTCACCAACTGGCCAAAGATATAGAAGAAACTTTCCCCAAACCCGTCCCTGTCTTGACCAAAGAAACATATGTAGATGGCATTCTATCTGGCAGCCATGAAATTCTCTCTGCTCAAACATCTCTCTCCCAAGTCATCCAAGTGTTAGCTTCAGCAGGATTTCCTTTACGGAAAATAACGGCCAATCACCCCAGTAAATAAGAGGACTTGGCTAGACACCAATCTTTTGGAATTCCAGAAAGCAAGCGACAAAAAACTCTCGGCATACAGTTGAACGCCCTGACCGACATGTTTTCGTATACAGTGGAATCAATACCCCTCTCGTCCGCTAGTACAAAACGACAAATTCTCTCCTCGGTCGCAAAACTTTTTGACCCCGCAGGATGGCTTACGTCGATTATGATTCAGGCCAAGATTTTACTCCAAGAGCTATGGATAGACGTAACTGGCTGGGACGAACCAGTGAAGCCCCTCCGCTTCATTAAATGGACGCAGTTCGCAAAAAATTTACCCAACATCTCAAATATAAAGATACCTCGATGGGTTGGCTACATCCCGAACTTGCAGGTTGAAATGCATGGTTTCTGCGATGCGTCAGAAAAGGCATATTGCGCCACTATATATGTGCGAACAACCCACGGTGCCACCACGTCGTCTCACCTTCTGGACTTAGCAAATTCTTCGCTGTGGTGGAATGGCCCTGCGTGGCTGACCTAGCCTTCCGAAGCCTGGCCAAAACCATCTACCCGCAGCATCAGCCCGCCTGAAATGCGCCGATTCGAAGCACTACACTCAGCTGAAGATGACCCCGATGTATTGGATCGATGTTCCTCTTTTCCTCGTGCCCTCAGGGTCATGGCATATGTCTTTAGGTTCATTAATAATATCAAGGACCGAATTCGAGGCATTAAACCCGCTTCCCTCTCTGTCTCATGAAAATCCCCGCAAAACGAAAAATAAACTTGTGACGTTAACGCAAACCCGATATTCTCCTCGCGAACGAGCATGCTTGGAAAATGCAAAACCAATTGATAAAAGAAGCTCTCTACTAACCCTAAACCCATACCGCGATGAAAACGGGCCCCTCAAGGTTCATGGCAGATTAGTTGATTCAACGTTGACTTACAACGAAAAACATTCCGTTATTATCCCTGAAAAATCTAGATTCGCTGTCCTCTATATACAGTACCTCCATGAACTTCTTCTTCACGCCGAAATACGTCTCATGCAGCAATGCCTCAGACAGGATCTCTATATTCCACGGCTCAAACCCCTCACAAAGAGATGCATACAACAGTGTAAATCTTGTACCCTCCACAAGCAGGACATGCGATCGCAAATCATGGCGGCTTTGCCCCCGGAACGATGCACATACGCTCCGCCTTTTACCACTACCGGTGTCGACTTTGCGGGGCCTTTTCAAATAAAAGCCTCCTTGCTAAGGTCTCACACTTTACTGAAAGGCTACGTGGCCGTTTTTGTCTGTTTCGTGACAAAAGCTTTCCACCTTGAGCTGTGCTCGGACTTAACAACCAATGCCTTCCTCGCAGAATTTGCTCGCTTCATCGGACGTCGTGGACAAAGAATTACAGATGTTCCAGGAAATGTCAGGTGTATCCAACGTGGCCACGCACAAGATAGTGATGAGAGACGACCGCCCCATAAAACAAAGATATTACGCGAAGAATCCCAAGATGCAAGAGATTATTAATAAGGAAATCGATGAGCTTATCGAGAAAGGTTGCATCGAACCTTCTAGAAGCCCGCACAGCGCACCAATAGTTTTTGCAAGGAAGAAAAATGGTAAGTGGAGACTGTTCGTAGATTACCTGCCAGCTAAACGCAAGGTCAGTACCAGACGCATACCCGTTACCCCGTATCCAACATATCCTGGATAGATTGAGAAGTGCTCGGTTTATCAGCAGCCTCGATTTAAAAAACGGATATTGGCAAATCCCCATGGAAGAAAACAGCAAACAATACACCGCATTCACTGTACCCGGACGTGGGCTATATCAATGGAAAGTAATGCCGTTCGGTCTGCACTCAGCCCCAGCAACTTTCCAGAGGGCACTCGATCACGTTATAGGACCAGAGTTGGAACCTTACGCATTCGCATATCTAGATGACATCATCATTACGAGCAAAACATTGGAAGAATACATAAGACACCTGGCGGAAGCATTTCAACGGCTGCGAAGAGCAAACCTTAAGATAAACCCGGAAAAATGTGAGTTTTTTAAGAAAAGTTTAAAGTATCTAGGTCATGTCGTTAGCGAGGAAGGCATTCACACGGACCCGGAGAAGATAGCAGCCATCAAAGAGTTGACACCGCCAAACAATTTACGCGAACTACAAAGATTCCTAGGAGTGGAAACGTGGTACAGGAGATTCGTCTCAGACTTTTCACAAGTTTTACACCCGTTGACGTCAATGCTAAAGAAATGAAGGAAATGGAAGTGGTCGGAAGAGCAGCAGTCGGCATTCGAAGCATTAAGAGCCGCACTCACCCAAGCACCTGTACTAGCTTGTCCAGATTTTTCGAAGAAGTTTTGCCTACAGACGGATGCAAGCGATTTTGGCCTCGGAGCAGTGCTCACCCAAGCATCAGACAGCGAAGAACGAGTGATTGCTTATGCGAGTCGCCGACTTAACAAGGCAGAAACAAATTACTCGCCGACAGAGAAAGAATGTTTGGCAATAGTTTGGGCGATAAGGAAGATGAGACCCTACCTAGAGGGATACACGTTCACGGTAATCACAGACCACCTAGCTCTAAAATGGTTAAACGCAATAGACAGTCCGACGGGACGGATTGCTAAATGGGCACTAGAACTACAACAATACTCATTCGACGTACAGTACCGGAAAGGAAAGCTAAACGTGGTGGCAGTTGCACTTTCGAGACAGCCGATGGCCGAGCATCTAATTACGTTGACAGTAGAGCAAGGCAAAGACGAGTGCAAGTGGCTAAAAGCGAAGATTACAGAGGTAAGAAAGGCTCTGGAGAAATTCCCAGACAATGTGATCGAGGAAGGAAAGCTCTACAGGAGAATAGAGAGTCAAGTTGATGGTGAAGACGCAGTACCGTGGAAGCTATGCGTACCGACCTCACAGAGACGCAGAGTGCTGGCGGAAATTCATGACACACCAAGCGCAGGACACATGGGCGTTCGAAAATCTATTGCACGAGCGACGACACGATATTACTGGCCCGGAATGTTCAGAGACGTAAGGAAGTACGTACAACAATGTCATGGATGTTAGGTATACAAACCCAGTCAACAACAGGCCGCGGGTAAGATGTTAACTAAAATTCCAGAAGAACCGTGGGCAACAGTGTGTGCAGACTTTGTTGGTCCAATGCCACGCTCAAAACATGGTAATACAATGGCATTAGTTTTCGTTGACAGATTTTCAAAATGGGTGGAGATAATGGCAATTAGAAAGGCAACAACAGAAAGCGTAGTACGAGGATTTAGAGAGAGAATTTTGGCCGGATTTGGCATTCCAAAGGTATTAATCACAGACAACGGAGCGCAGTTCGTGAGCAAACGTTTTAAGAAGTATTTGGAGGAGCTTGGCGTAAAACACCAGCTGACAGCACCATACACACCGCAGGAGAATCCGACAGAAAGAGCGAACCGCAACATCAAGAGGATGATAGCACAGTTTTCAGGGAATGAGCAGAGAACATGGGACGAACTGATACCAGAGATAACACTCGCATTAAACACAAGCGTATGCGAATCGACAGGGTACAGTCCAGCATATGTAGTAAAGGCAGAGAACCAAGGATTCCCAATAGCCTTTACGACAAGCACACATTCGGTTCAGGTGAGAGAGTAGCTCATCCAGCGGAAAAATCGATGAAGATGAGGGAGATATTCGAGATGGTACGACGGAAGCAAGAGCGAGCATCAGCAGAACAAGCAAAGCATTATAGTTTAAGAAGAAGGCAATGGCGACCGGCTATAGGCGACCTAGTACTGGTAAAGGAGCATCAGCTGTCAAAAGAGGTGGATAACTTTGCAGCCAAACTAGCGCCCAGGTACAGTGGACCCCATCGGGTAACGAACTTTGTATCACCAGTGATCGTAGAGCTAGACAAAGTTTTGGTACAACAACAGAGAGAGAACAGCGAGGTAGCCATCTATGGTACGATCACACGAGTCAGCGAAGAGACCGGGAGGCAACGAGGAGAGAACCAAAGTACAAACCAACAACTGATAGTATACAGAGACGCTCAAGTGCAAAACAATACGGAGAATCAGGTACGAACATTTCCAGAAAATCAGGAATAGGTCGCTCGAGGAACCCAAGTACAGATCGCCAGAGGACCGATACCTCGAGCAAGATTACACCTAGGAAGACAGTTTGCTATAGCAGCCCTAAATGAACACACACCCAGAGACAACTCCGGAATAACGGACCATTACGTGAGATTCTACTGCAACTCGAATCAAATCGGTAGTAACGTACACGCCCAACCGCAACAGTATCAAATCATACACGAAGAAATTTCATTACGGTGGGAACACCCTAAGGAAAATCCACCAGTTTTTCATTTAAAATACAGGCTGGCATCCTACATACCACCAACTGGAAGGGCAGCGCCGAGCAACAACATAGCAACATCCTGATGAAAGTTACAATAACTAGCCCAGCCGCGGCAGTCCAAACCTCAAAGTATCGTAAAGCGAGTAATAATGAACACACATAAGTATTCCGAAGAACAAAGTGAAGGGTGCGAGTGGGCCCCATTGAGGATGCGGCTGCGGCGAACGGCACCGGCTGCCACGTACAAGGAGGAAAGCAACGACGACAGTACCGAAGAGTATAGGTCCGAACCCGAGGAGTGGGCCGTCGTTCGGGACCCTACACTAATCCCCATCTCCTCAGAGAGCGAGGACGAAGATGTCAACGAGCCACCACCAAAGCAGCAGGGTGAGTCTCGATACGCCAGAACGATGAGGAGGTACAGGGCCGGGGGTTCGTCGAGTACAAGCGGCACGTCGCCCTCCGAATGCGGATATGCGACCCCAACACAAGGATGGAACCCCCGACCAAGGTGAGGATCGTGGAGGCGATAGGCGAAGCACCGAACCAAGACGACAGGAAAATATTAAGCCGTAAGGCCAACGGGGTCAACGGCAGCCCCAATGACAACAACGAGGACGATAACAAAGGATTTAGCCGTACGGCCAGCGGGGTCGACGGCAGCCCCGAAGACAGATATAGCGACAAATTGAGCATAATGGCCAGCGAGGCTGACGACAACCACGACGACGCAGGCAGTATCGCAAGGGAGATAAGGCGCTGGCTGAACGAAGCCCAGACCAACCCACCGACATGCTGGGAGAACCAATCCGGCATTGACCCAATACCCCAGGAACTCGTAGAACAAATACAAAGGCACCTGGACCAACCAGAGCGACGTACCCGACAATCCTTCCGACGCAGTGTGGGCAAGCACTGCTTCCGAGTACGGATCACAAGCACCGGCACGGTGACCGTAAGCTTCGCTGCGGTAGGTGAGGGGGGAGTGTGAGGACCCAAAACCGAGGGTTTTGTACTCTCACAACATATATCTATTTTCTCATTTTTTACATGTTATACAATGATTGAACTTAACTCCGAATTTAACATTTGTACATTTTTATAACATGAATTATATCTTTATGAATTACACGTCAAAACACATACATGCGGTTGCATATTGAATTATTATTTACTAAATTGAAGGATAAACCAGACTTGCGTATTTTTGCACGCAAGCAAAATATTTACATTTTTCGCCCACATAAGGTTCAAATATAGGTCACCCTAACATACACTAAAACATTTGGAAGGAAAATGGAAACGCACAAAACATAAAATTATGCCGGTCAACCAATCCTTTGCGCATCCAATTCACTCAGCCACAAATACAACATACATAGTAATTTGGATAAACAAAGATCAGCAGTAAAAGTCGCCAAACTAAGCGCCGCTACTAATTGGGACTTTCCTCTACATACTTAGCATACGACACACCAACGCACGCCCTAAGCAGAAGCCGAAAGCATCCAAACGAGGCCAACGCACCATCAAAACCAAGTGACAGCGAACACACGAATAAACACAAATGATCGAATTTGATAGGTAAAGCAAACACTGGAAAACACGGCAGGCATACAACAAGCGTACGTACGAGATTTGGCTGCTATGTATATTAGGGCTCCCTAAAATTGGGATATGAAATGCCGGGATAGCGGATCGTCATACATGATCGAAAATACGCATATATGTATATATACCGATGTACCACCATATGTATGATAATGGAAAGAGGGAAAACGCATGTTAGCATGTAAGCGTATGTATGTACCAATAGAATACAGCGAAAGTAGCGTTAAACTAGAATTCGATTTTTGCATTTCCAACTTCTATAATTGTTATTGTAAAATTACTGACTGCCTGCGTGCAGTCCTACATAATTTTATAACTGAGGAATTATTACAATGAATTGTTTTTAGGAAATAACTGTCCACCGGCGTACAAAATCGCATATAAGGATGGCAAATTAGCTTGTAAGATCAGAAGCTAGGAGATAGGCATACGAGTCAGTGGGCTTCTACCACTGACCAACACGACCTGAAGGTTTCTACTTCATTTCGTGAATTATTTTATATTCAGTAGGAGGTTCCTTCTCCAACTGACGCAGAGCTAGCAGAGGGGTTCTACCTCAGCTACTCTTATCTAGACAGGGACAAAGAATAGGAGTAGCTCTTAAGGCCATTGAATTTTTTAAATAAACTTTATAACGCTTTTCAGAACTCCTTTGTCTATTTATTTTCATCGGAATAGGTTCTCCCACCAAATATTGGAACCCTGGACGGACTGGGCATACCTCAGCAGGAATAAGTCCGGCACAATATAAGTAAATTATGTCAACATTCAACTCCAGCAATTATATGGTGCAACAAAATACAAAAATAAAAGAAAATTTCAAAATGGGCGTGGCTCCGACCTTTTTCATTTAATTTGTCTAGAATACGTTTAATGCCATAAGTCGAACAAAAATTAACCAATCCTTGTGAAATTTGGTAGGAGCATAGATTCTATACCGATAATTGTTTCCTGTGAAAATCGGTTGAAGCCACGCCCAGTTTTTATACACAGTCGACCGTCTGTCCTTCCTCTCGGCCCTTAACACGATAACTTGAGCAAAAATCGATATATCTTTACTAAACTTAGTCCACGTACTTATCTGAACTCACTTTGCATTGGAATAAAAAATGGCCGAAATCCGACTGTGACCACGCCCACTTTTTCGATATCGAAAATTAGGAAAAATGAAAAAAATGCCATAATTCTATACCAAATATGAAAAAAGGGATGAAACATTGTAATTCGATTGGTTTATTGACGCTAAATATAACTTTAGAAAATCTTTGTAAAATGGGTGTGACACCTCCCATATTAAGTAGAATAAAATGAAAAAGTTCTGCAGGGCGAAATCAAAAGCCCTTGGAATCTTGTCAGGAATACTGTTCGTGGTATTACATATATAAATAAATTAGCTGTACCCGACAGGTGATGTTCTGGGTCACCCTGGTCCACATTTTGTTCGATATCTCGAAAACGCCTTCACATGTTCAACTTAGGGTCACTCCCTTTTAAAACCCTCATTAATAACTTTGATTTGATACCCATATCGTACAAACACATTCTAGAGTCACCCCTGGTTCAACTTTATGGCGATATCTCGAAAAGATGTCCACCTATAGAACTAAGGCCCACTCCCATTTAAAATACTCATTAACACCTTTCGTCTGATACCCATATCGTACAAACACATTCTAGAGTCACCCCTGGTCCACATTTATGGCGATATCTCGAAAAGGCGTCGACCTATAGAACTAAGGCGCACTACCTTTTAAAATACTCATTAACGCCTTTCATTTGATTCCCATATCGTAAAAGCACATTAAAGATTCACCCCTGTTCCACCTTTATGGCGATATCCCGAAATGGCGTCCACCTATAGAACTATGGCCCACTCCCTTTTAAAATACTCTTTAATACCTTCCATTTGATACCAATGTCATACAAACACATTCCAGGGTTACCCTACGTTCATTTTCCTACATGGTGATTTTCCCTTATTTTGTCTCCAAAGCTCTCAGCTGAGTATGTAATGTTCGGTTACACACGAACTTAGCCTTCCTTACTTGTTTTTACTTCGCTCCCTTCATGATTTTCTTAGTTTGAGGGCTTCGTAATCTCAATATTCAAATCGGATATTTTTTTGGAGCTGACGTGGCTCTCTCATATTTGACATAGGGGTGGCTGTTAGGATGAACTAATAGCTTGGAATACAAAATCTACCTGCGGAGGAGGCCTTCTACGCTGCGTGGGACATTGATGTGTCAACGATAAACAATGTAAGTAGAGAACAAGTTTACTTAACTTATATGTATATGTACATGCGTAGTTTTGATATACAGAATTCATATGCCATAATTTTGTTTCGCGAGGAATCATGAGATTTCCGATAACTAGTTTTTTTTTCTAACCGGAACTTTTATCCTTAGCCGCATACAAGGTTGCAGCACAGTATAAAGACGACTCTTTTTAACTCATGAGTATATATGTATGGCATACAACACGACCAACTTTTGTTTATAGAAATTCGCGTTTTTTCTTTTTTTTTTTCTCACGGAGCGCATCTCTGTAGATCGCGAGAATTGCCCTACGTTTTCTTTTTTTCATTTCTCTATTGCGGGAAAAAACATTTTTTTTTCATAATTATGTACAAATGTACATATGGTTCTTGCGAATGTTAATCCAAAGTTCATTGACCCCCATACAATGGAAAATTGAGGTAGGTCAGGAATACATTAATACTAATACCCACCACAAGAATTTCTTTAGTGGTCAGGCTAAGATAAATTACTTATGCTAATTAGTATGCAAATGTTTAGTTTTATGGTACCTTGCCTTGGGCAATCTCGTGTATATAATTGAATTTTTTTTGTATCATTTAATCATAATGTTTATGTTTCTAACTTGAAAATTTGCAATAGAATAAAATTATGGATCCCAAATTTTTTCTTTTGAGTAGGTCTAATTTCGTAGGTCGTGTAGTGGTGCTAAGGGGTTTCAAAGCCATCACCGAAGCCATAGGTTGGGTGGGTTTAGAGAAGCCCTAAAAATGTCTCTAGGCGCTGCGAGGCAGTGGATCCTGGTACCATCTGGGTAGCCTGGTATGAAAGATAATAGCGGTTGTTTTCCTCAGTGTGCAAATTAAACTTTAGGCTGTTAGATGATGGACTGAAGAGGAGGTAACTTAGCCATACAATTGTGTTTCTTTTCTGAACCCACGCCGACTGCAGCTGCGGGATATGCTTGCCAGTGCACACGCAGCAATCGCAGGACATAAACGAGCCCTTCTCACCGACATGGTAGCCGGTCACAAAACCCAGTTCTACCGTTCCATAACAGGCTGAAAGGTGTCAAAAATCATGACAAATAAAATTTTCAGGTATAGAAAAAGCTAGTGCGGTGGGCTCTAGAAAATCTCCAGTGTTTTCGAACAGGACTTAGTTATTTCGTACGCCATGGTTCTTAAGGGTGGTTTTCAGTTTGGTCTTCGAACAAACTTCTGGTAGCACTATGGACACATTTAGTTTATGTGATGTCCTCACTGCCCGACCAATCCAACCTTTCCTACTTTGAAGCAGTTCAGGAGCCTTACTTACTTGCATTGAAAATGTATCTAATGAAAACTTCCTTTATTGTGCGTCACACTATGGCACTTTTTAAATTATATATTTATCCAACGCAAAATTGCTTTTAATCAAGCAACCCGATTTTTTCATGTGTACGAAGTTTTTCAAATTAAATAACGAGGAGTTCTGGTTCGTCCAAGAAAATTATTTCTTCATTTGTTATGAACACAGGTCAATAATCCAATAACAAGTTCGTGTCCTCCGAGTAGAGGGTTTCAATATTATTTTATAGCAAATAACTGTCAGTCTAACTGAGGGCAATTTGTTCTAAAAATTTGGCGCAAAACAAACAGTGCAGTAGAAGCGTATAAGTGGAGAGATTTTTCTGTAAATTTTCTTTTTACCAGATTTTTTTTCAGTAGTTGAGCGTAACAAAAGTGATGCTGATTCAATATACCAAAGTTATTTGAAAGCGCTTGCCACTATGGTGGTCGTTGAAGTTATATAGGTTGAAACCTAACGTAGAGAATGTTACTAATTTTTAATTTTGGAATAAGTATGCAATTCAAGCAACATCCGGAAGATATTTAGATTTTGTGTAGGAATAAATCGACTTGTAATACGAAAAGTAATACTTTTAATTTTATACTAAGCTCGACAAAGCTCAAATCGTATATTAATTTGGTTCATATAGTGGCAATCCGTACCGGCTTTGACTAATCGAGATAAGTACAGACTCCCAAAAAAATCAAAGTGTAAAAGAAATTCATCAAGCCATGTACGTCTGACGCGTTGACAGCTCGATTAATAATTTAGGTATTTGGAAAATTTCCATAGAGGGAATGACACCGCCCATGCATGAAAAAATTAGTTTCACATATACTTTTGGTAATAAATCAATAATAATCTTCAACCGGATTAAAATAAATTCGCGCACGTATGACAAAATCAATTTCACAAATGTTATTGATGATAAATCAATATTCGTTTAAGACATTATCACAAAACTCTTCAACCAGATACATATTTCATATAATATATAATTATGTAGTGACACCGCATATAAATTAGAATAAGATGAACATACTTATAGCTATAGTATGTTAACGTCTTTATAACATAAGTATCATATTGTAACGAATTTACTTGCAAATCCTCTTATTTGCCCTTTTGCTAAGTTCGTATCACTAAACTGTTGAATAAATAACTCCAATATTGTATAATGGAAAAATGGCCTTTATTAAAGTACTTATACTTTGCTACTAGCTGGCTTAATAACCAAGCTGATTGATAGCTCAAATGAAACTGAATTCTCGCCTCTACTGTTCTCGCATTTGTATAGTCATTGATTTCCTAGTTGCATACTTCTAGGCTTTTCCATTCCAGAACTTACTAGTTGGTTTCTCAGCTACGACTACAGATGTATAATTTGTATAGCTTCTCCCACACCCCATGCGCTTGTATGTGTGAGCAACACTTCCACTATTATAATTGCTTACATTTAGAAGCATCTCAATAAGATGTCTGCATGTGTTTGGGCATCTCATCTCCGCTGCGTGTACGTACATATGTGTAGACATAATGATTGAATTATTGATGTGCGTACAGTCACTGCTTAGCATCGGCTTAGAGATGGCAGTACCCCTTAGTGTTGCATATATTTGTAACACTGCCCTCCACCTAAGTCTGATCGTCCCGATCAGACAAATCTCTCGATTTAACCGCTGCTAGCCTCTCCAAATGAACCACTTTCATTTTGGTTCGTGGATTGCCAATGGTTTGTATGCGGTACACTACATCGTTGATCCGTTTTACAACTTTGTATGGGCCTTCCCAGTTACAATGCAATTTCGGGGACAAACCTTTTTTCGTTGTGGGTTGTATATCAGCACCAAATCTCCTTCCTGAAACCCTTCATATTTAATTTCTTTATCGTACCTCGCTTTCATCTTTTCACTCATAATCTTTGCTCGTTGCCTTACCAGATCGGGTATCTCTCTCAGCTCTTCTTCCAAGAGACCAGTGGATTTCTTGACATTCCTCTCCGCATCGGCATCTATCCCATACTTCAAATCAGCTGGCAGTCGAAGGTCATTGCCAAAAATTACATTTGCGGGAGTTTGGCCCGTTGTGTTATATACTGCCGATCGGTAGGCCATCAAGAATAATGATATGTATGTATCACAGTCCTTATGGTACTTGGCTACTACTTTCCTTAAATGCTCCTCCAATGTTCTATTGAAACGTTCCACCATACCATCGGACTGAGGATGCAATGCAGTTGTCCGTGTTTTTCGAATGCCCAACTTCTTCCACATTTCTTGGAACACAGCTGATTCAAAATTCCTGCCTTGGTCAGAATGTAACTCCATTGGTACACCCTACCTTGCAACCCATTCGTTTTTAACCACTTCTGCTACTGTTTCTGCTTCTTGGTTTGGGATTGGGTATGCCTCTGGCCATTTACTGAAATAATCCATAAACACCAGTGCGTATTTGTTTCCGCGGTTGCTAGTAGGAAATGGACCTGCGACATCCATGGCGATCCTTTCAAATGCTGCGCCTGAAATATACTGCTTCATCTGGCCATGACTTCGGGTTTTGGGCCCTTTTGCTCTGTTGCATACCTCGCAGTTGGCAATCCACTCGGTGACCGACTGACGGCAACCAACCCAACAGAATCTCTGCTTAATTTTTTCGAGTGTCTTCGTGATTCCAAGATGACCTCCACTTGGACCATTATGCAGCTCGCTGAGCACGTCAGGAATCCTCTTTCTGGGAACAACTATCAGTTTCTTCTTGCATTGACCATTCTCACTCTCCCATACTCGATGCAAGCAACCGTATATCAATTCTAAACTGTTCCACTGTACCCAATATGACTTCGCAATGGGACTCTCTGCTGACATCTCCTCTTTGCTTGGTCTTTCGTTTCGTTCGAGCGCTTGCATAACATGTGACAGATCTGTATCTTCTAGCTGACACTTTCTTAGTTGTTCCTTGTCCCATTCATCCGTACACGTTATAGTCATTAGCCGGACATCTATAATGTCTTCTTTAGCCTCGGCCTTTGAACAGTGCTTCCATTCCAAACTAAATGGTCTTCGTGACATTGCATCGGCATTTCCATGGGTACTACCTTTTCGATGCTCAATGGAAAAGTTATAGCTTTGTAGTGCACAAACGCTCCTTCAATGTTTGGAAAGCCACTTCTTGCTCCCTCTTCCATTCAAAAGCTTTGTTTTTTTTCTGGTAAGCTCATGGAGGCTATGGGCTACGCTGGAAAAATTTGGTACAAATCGGCGGTAATATGTGCACAGCCCAAGGAAACTTCTCAATTCATGTAGGTTCTGTGGTCTTGGCCAATCCTTTACAGCCTCTATTTTTTCGTTCGCAGTGCAGATGCCCTCTGTCGTTACCTTGTGGCACAAATAATTGACTTCCTTTTAAAACAGCGCACACTTTTTGGGACTTAACTTCAGACCAGCGCCAGCTATTCCCTGGAAAACTTCCTCCAAGTTCTTAAGATGTTCATCAAAGTTTTTGCCCAATATGATGATGTCGACCAGGTTCACCAAGCATATTTTCCAATGTAGTTCTGTTAGTGCCTGGTCCATGAGTCTCTCAAAAGTAGCTGGTGCATTACAAAGTCCAAAAGGCATCACTGTAAATTGCCACAGACCATCACCGACACTGAAGGCTGTTTTCTCTTTATCTTCCTCCTTCACCTCAACTTGCCAATAGCCGCTTTTCAAGTCCAGTGTGGAAAACCATTTCGTACCAGATAGCGAGTCCAGAGTGTCGTCAATTCTTGGCAATGGGTAGCTATCCTTTTTCGTAACGTCATTCAACTTCCGGTAGTCCACGCAAAACCTCATTTTTCCATCCTTCTTCTTTACAAGTACCACCGGTGAGCTCCATGGACTAGCTGATAGTTCGATGACGCCGCTGTCGCTCATTTCTTGTATGATTTGACTCACAACTTCCCGCTCCGCCAGTGGAACACTACGTGGAGCTTGACGGATCGGCCTCGCATTTCCCGCGTCAATTTGATTTTTCACAACATTGGTGCGGCCTGGTTTGGAACCATCCTGGTCAAATATGTTCGCGTACTTTAGGAGCAGTTGTTTTGCGTCCATGCCGTGATGTCATTTGAAAGATCAGTATTACTAGATGAAACGTGTTCCTGGAGCTGTTCACAGTTAATAACTATTTCGGCCTCTTGGCATCTTCCCAAAATAGCTCCTTTGGTCAAATTGAATGGTGACTTGAACTCATTGAGTACTCTAACCGGAATACGTCCATCTTGTTTTGTCATAGCCAGGGTTTTTCCTACAAGTATGTTCAGTGCTGATTTATTTACTGCTTCGAAAACCCACAATTTGTTTGTCCCACAATCTCCATCAACATTTGCCCAGATGACTGCTTCTGATTTTGGTGGTATTTGCTGACTCTCTTCCACCAGCACTCTTTTACTGCTGTAGCCTCTCTCGTGGCCGAAATTAACTAGCACATCCATGTTCTTACATCGCATCATCTTGCTTTGCATATCGATCTTAATGCCTTGGTTGATTAAGAAGTCCTGGCGGCCACCGTGGTGTGATGGTAGCGTGCTCCGCCTATCACACCGTATGCCCTGGGTTCAACTCCCGGGCAAAGCAACATCAAAATTTTAGAAATAAGATTTTTCAATTATAAGAAAATTTTTCTAAGCGGGGTCGCCCCTCGGCAGTGTCTGGCAAGCGCTCCGATTGTATTTCTGCCATGAAAAGCTCTCAGTGAAAACTCATCTGCCTTGCAGATGCCGTTCGGAGTCGGCATAAAACATGTAGGTCCCGTCCGGCCAATTTGTAGGGAAAAATCAAGAGGAGCACGACGCAAATTGGAAGAGAAGCTCGGCCTTAGATCTCTTCGGAGGTTATCGCGCCTTACATTTATTTTTTTTTTTTTTTTATTTATTAAGAAGTCCACTCCAATTATGATTTCATCTACAATACCTGCCACTATAAAATTGTGTAGTGCCGTGACGTTCCCAATTGCTACTTCACATTCTACTTCTCCAATTACCTGGGTGTCCTCTCCCATGGCTGTACGTAATCTTGCTCCAAGCAATGGTCTTATCTTCTTGTTGACTAAATCTGATCGAATGATAGAATGGGATGCAGCCGTATCTACAGTCAGTAAACATTCCTTTCCATCCACATGTCCTCCGACAGTAAGATTGCTTGACCTTCTTCCAATTTGCGAGATAGAGATTATGGGGCATTCAATTGAGGGAGACAGCTGTCGCCACTTGCGTCTGACTCGCTTTAGTTTAACGATTGATTGGATTTGGAGATTTGCTCGTCTCCTTCAGCTCTGCGTTTACGGCCACCCACGTTGCTGGAATCGTTAGGATTGGTACTGCAATAACGTGCAATGTGCCCTGGCTTCCCACACTTAAAGCATTTGACGGCACCATCGTTTTTCTGCTGTGTTCCTTTTAATGCTTCCAAAATTGTGTCTACCCAGTATGACCTTTCCACTTCCACACGATGAGCTTTGTATGCGGGCTTACTCAAAAGTGACGTTGTTTCCTGAGTCAGTGCGTGGGCAAATGTTAGTTTTGGATTCGCATATGTAGCCCGCTTCGTTTCCATATCTCGTATGCCATTTATGAAGCTCTGGATTTTTACCCTTTCAGTGTATTCCACGGGTGCGTCCGCATTTTCCAAATGAGCCAACCTTTCAACATCCGAAGCAAACTCTTGCAAAGTCTCATTAGCTTTTTGGTAATGGTTTTGCAATTCTATTTGAAATATCTGTTTCCTGTGTTCGCTTCCGTATCGCCGTTCTACAGCAGCCATCAATGCGTCATAACTGTTCCGCTCGTACTCTGGAATAGTCTGTAAGATTTCGGTAGCTGGTCCTTTCAATGCTACGAAGAGTGCGGCAATTTTATCTTCCGTATTCCAGTTGTTCACTGTAGCGGTCTTCTCAAACTGTAGCTTAAAGACCTGGAAAGAAACAGAACCGTCAAAGGATGGTATTTTCACCTTCGTATTGCTTGCTGAAATAACTGGGCGATTTAGTTGCAGCTCCTGTATACGACCTTTTAAAGCATCTATCTCAGCCTCGATTTTTTTCTCAAACGGCATTTTTTTTTCGTCCATACGGGCTTCTAGTTGTACAGAGATCTGCGATGATACCTGTGCTGAAATTTGTCCCGACATTTCGGATATACGTGCCTCCTGTGCTTCAATCCTGGATGCTATTTGTGACGACATTTCGAATATACGTTCCTCCTGTGTTTCAATCCTGGATGTTATTTGTGACGACATTTCGGATATAATTGTCTCCTGTGATTCCATTTGGGATACCATATATGTCTTCTGTTCTGCCAGTTGAGTTTCCATCTTGGATGTAATACGTGTCTCTTGGGATTCCATCTGTGATGACATATATGTTTTCTGTTCTTCTAGTTGAGATGACATATACGTTTTCTGTTCTTCTAGTTGAGATGACATACACGTTTTCTGTTCTTCTAGTTGAGATGACATTGTTGATGTTTGAGCAGATATTGCAGCCATGATTCAAGTCTGTACTCGTAGCTGTCTGCGATGTTTCGTTTTTCTCTTCAATTTTTGTTGTTGTCTCGT
Organism: Eurosta solidaginis; assembly: GCF_040869045.1. Taxonomy (NCBI): domain Eukaryota; kingdom Metazoa; phylum Arthropoda; class Insecta; order Diptera; family Tephritidae; genus Eurosta; species Eurosta solidaginis. The sequence continues at coordinate 78,976,182 of NC_090324.1, read as the reverse complement.
CCCCATCAGGATAAAAGACATACTCGTCCACATCAATTCCTTCTGCTTCCATTGCCTCTCGTAGCCGTGCCTGAAGTTCGAATTTAACGCCGCTTGTATTCATTCGACGGCTCTCCAACTTCTCCTTCAGTTGCTGGATCTTCAATTCACTGAACTTTGCCATGTCCTTGTTGTCCTCTGGAATTTATTCAACAATTCCTCTCTGACACCAATTGTAACGAATTTATTTGCAAATCCCCTTATTTGCCCTTTTGCTAAGTTCGTATCACTAAACTGTTGAATAAATAACTCCAATATTGTATAATGGGAAAATGACCTTATACTACCAATAACACTTATACTTTGCTACTAGCTGGCTTAATAAGCAAACTGATTGATAGCTCAAATGAAACTGAATTCTCGCCTCTACTGTTCTCGCATTTTTATACTCTTTGATTTCCTAGTTGCATACTTTTAGGCTTTTCCATTCCAAAACTTACTAGTTGGTTTCTCAGCTATGACTACTGATTTATAATTTGTATAGCTTCTCTCACACCCTATACGCTTGTATATGTGAGCGACACTTCCGCAATTATAATTGCCTACATTTAGGAGCATCTCAATAAGATGTCTGCATGTGTTTGGGCATCTCATCTCCGCTGCGTGTACGTACATATGTGTAGACATAATGATTGAATTATTGATGTGCGTACAGTCACTGCTTAGCATCGGCTTAGAGATGGCAATACCCCTTAGTGTTGCATATATTCGTAACAATATATTTATATTCTTCCGCTAATTTCTCTTTGTACCAATCACACACTAATGAGCTACTCTGTAACTGTCTATTAAAGTTAATAAATTTAGTCTTAGCAGAACCTTGTAGCCGTGCACTCATTATTTAATTTAGTTCGCATACGTAAGAAGTAAGTACCTGTACACTCCAACTGTACATGGCGACCGCGACAGTTGTACCAGTTTGTGCAAACACAAAAAAAAAACGTTTAAAGACAATTAGCTAAGTGAGTGATAGAACAAAAACGTGTGAAAAGAGATTACATTAATAAATTAATTAATTTGAACATATAAGAAACTATATTAAATTGAACATATAATAACTGAAAGAGTGTTTGCAAAATTAGAAGCTACATACTAAAAAAGAATATATTTGAACATATCTTCTCACTTAGGGTCATATACAAAAAAAAAAAAATACAAAAAAGAGACGAAAAGTTCAGAAAAACATATGAGGTGGGTTTTGTCGAAGGCTGAGGTAGCACTCAGTCAATCCAGGGTCAAGTAGAGGTCCCACAAACCCCCACTTAATAAAAACACAGTTGTTATGCGTTAATGACGAATACACACACACACACACGGCTTGACGGGTGGAGAGGGCAGCAGCTTTCCGTACAAAGATGGCGGGGAAGGGTGGCGAGCGGCGGCTAACAGGCGTAGTAATAGCGGAGGGGTCGGTACGGTGGTTTAGCGGCGGTGCAGTAGCGGGCGGGATGGTACGGTTGTCCGGGAGCAGCGGCGGGATCAGCGCGGCGGCCGGACGGCGGACAGTATTGGCGGACGGATTGGTACAGTGGTATGAGCGCAGTGGCTGGACGGCGGACAGTATTAGCGGACGGGTTGGCACAGCGGGATGTGCGCAGTGGCGGGATTAGCACGGCGGCTGGACGGCCCCCTCCCACTTCGGTTGGCGGAAAGCTGCTGTGAGGAAAAGGAGTGTCACGCCAGGCCTGGCCTAGCGGTTGTGTGTGTGCCGTTATGCCGGCTTTGCCGGTGTGTATGCGTGCATCGTTTTATTGAAATTTTTTTATTCATAAAATATACAGAGTCATTCCATTTATATCTAATTAAGTAAATGCTAACATTAGGGGTTTAATAAATTTCATTATCCTTAAAACTAAGGGTGTATAAAAAGAAAGATTCCTGAGGTAAATTTTTGTTGGGGTGGCGGAGAGTACTCAACTATTACCGTTTTCGTACTGTACCCCGTCCCCTGTACTGTGTGCGTTATGGCAAAAAAAAAATTCCTCTTCATAAAAAATTTGTTTTTTTTCTGTTTTTTTTTTTTTTTGTTTTTTTTTTTGTGTGGTAAGTAATTCAAAGACAATAATGTAACAATATAAGGTAAGTAAATTATGGATCTTCTTCTTCCGTTTTCGGTTTCTACTTCTCGTCGCCGTCTGTATATTTTACTAGGCGTTTCATCCCCGCTATGGTCACCAAAGCGTGGTCTTCAGTTTTGCTTTTCACCCTCACTTGTTGGCCCTTCCACGCGAACGGCCAAGTTTTGCTGCGTTCGTTGCGGCGCCGGCTTAATTTCAGCTCCCGAAAGCATGTTTCTGGGTCCGTCTTTTCTTTCGCTCTTTTTTGTACGGGTGTTTCTATATTTTGCGGTGTGCGTTCGCGTTCGGCTTGCGTCGGCGTTTGTTCGTCGTTCTGCGGTTCTTTTATCGCCATTAAGGTGTCGACCAAGGGGGGCCCGTGGAAGATCTGTACCCGTTGTATTTTGGCCTTGTTGGGTGGCCATGGGGTTGCTTCAAATGGGGGGCACCATGGGCGGATCGGTTTTGGCGAGTCTCGTGGGGCTGGTTGGCGGTTTTTTCTGCCCATGTTGTCGATTGTTTCGCGTTTCCTGGAAGTAATAAGAAGGCGTAAGTACTGTATTTTAAAATTCGCACGGATTTAGATCTTGCAAGTGAGCGTGCACCGGTTGTTTGTATAGTTCGGCGTGGGCCAGTTTAACAGTATTTGTTGAGATGTACTCCACCACCAGGTATGGGCCGGGTTTGGGTGCGAGTTTTGGGCAAAGCTGTTTGCTGCGGAGGAGAGAGGGTGATTTCGTTTCATCACTCTGTCTCCTATCTATGGCTTGCACGGCCTTCTGCGCAAATCGTAATATTTCTTCTGCTCACTTGAAGCTTCTTGCAGGTGGGTCTTTATTTCTTTCCATAGCTTGGTGATGGATATCAGTACTGTAGGTGGCTCCACTGGTACAGCTCCCTCCGTTCGTATTTGCTGTGGTGCTGTTAGATTCCGTCCGAAGTTTATTTCCGCCGCGGAAGCTTGCGTGGACTCGTGGCTTGCTGTATTCATTGCGAACGCGGTGGTCGCTCTTGGAACGCTGCGCTATCATTGTCTTGATGACCCGGTTGATTCGCTCCGTCGGGTTCCCGTGGGGTGCATATGCTGCGGTGAACTTATGTTTGATGCGTTGGTTGCTCAGGAATGACTTCAACGCTTTCCCTACGCACTGCTTCCCATTGTCAGTGAGGAAGGTCTTCGGGCAACCAAATCGGTATATTATCCTTTCTTTCTGCGCTTTGGTAACGCTGGCCGTTGTTGCTTTGCGTACTGGGATCATCTCTACCCATGTGGAAAACTTGCCCACCATGACGAGGAAGCACGTGTTGCCTAATTTTGAACGCGGTAGTGGGCCGATGAAGTCGGCGGTTACGATCTCCCACGGTCGTGAACATTGCATCGTTGCCATCAATCCCGCCGGGCGTCTCTGTTCTACCTTGTATTCGGCTCTCTTGATGCATTTCCGTACATGTTTAAGTACATCGCGGAACATTTCAGGCCAGTAATAATTTTCTTGCGCTTTTTTGAGTGTTTTCTTCGCGCAAAGATGACCGGCGGCAGCGGCATCGTGGACTTCTCGTAGGACGTCTTATCGTCTATCGGTTGGGAAATATAGTTTCCATGGTGGCGCTCGTGATATTTGGTTTTTTGGTGGGATGTGGCGGAAGAGGCGGCTCTCTATCACCTGGAAAGGCGTTTACTTGCGGCGTTCCCCATGTCCAGGCTTGTCCTTTCTTCAGTAATTGGTTGAGCGGTGCGGCGATGGTGGAAAAGTCGGCTACGAAACGGCGATACTACGAAGCGAGTCCAAGGAAGCGGCGGAGTTCTTTGATGGTTCGCGGCGCTGGCATCTCTTGTACTGCCGATGTTTTCCCGGGATCGGTTTGGATTCCTTCGGCGCTGATGATGTGTCCCAGATACTGGAGTTGTTGCTGTACGAAGCTGCATTTGTCGAAATTCACCTGCATTTTATGTTTCTGGAGTCGCTCGAAAACTTCCTTCAACTTAGTCATATGCTCCTCGAAGGTGTCTCCCAAGACGATGATATCATCCAGGTAGGCGAATACTTTAGGTTGGAGTTCCGGTCCCAGTATTGAATCCAGAGCGCGTTGGAATGTGGCCGGAGCAGAGTTTAGGCCAAATGGCATAACTTTCCATTGGAACAATCCCCTGCCAGGAACCGTGAATGCGGTGTATGGTCGCGATGCTTTGGCGAGCGGAATCTGCCAATAGCCGTTCTTCAGGTCAATAGTAGAGATGAATTTCGCTTCCTTCAGCTAGTCGAGGATGGCTTCAATTTGCGGTAGTGGATACGCATCCGGTTCGCTGGCGGCATTCAGTTGACGGTAATCTATGCACATCCTCCAAGTGCCCTGTTTTTTGCGGACTAGCACGATTGGCGAGCTGTATGCGCTTCACGACGGCTCTATTCTTCCTCCCCTTAGTAACTCGTCCACCTCCTCGTTGATGACTTGTTGCATGGCCGGGTTGCGGGGGTAATATCGTTTCTTCAGTGGGCGGTTGTGCTTGAGGAGAATCGTATGCTGGGCTGCTGTGATTTGTCCGGTAATTTCACCAAACCGCTCTTGGTGGTGTGCCACGAAGTTCCGCAGCTCCGTATTCTGATCGTCGCTCAAGTGTTCTCGGCTCGCTAAGGCGCATAGCGTGTTTAGTTCGGGTGCTCTCTTGGTCACGGTGGCTTCCAATGGCTGGCCATCTAGCATAAGGATGATTCCCCTTTTCCGTAGGAAGTCCATTCCCAGGATTACCTGCTCAGCCAAGTTCGGGATGACGGAGAGCATTGCATCTGTTGTTCGTCCTTGATACGCAATTTTTGCCGGATAAGAGTTTGAGGTAAAGACGCACGTGTGGTCTGCCAGATGGATGCTTCGCTTGTTGGGGCGCGCCTTAATGTTGTTCTTTTCCAGGTGTTTCCGTACGGTGTCGTCCACGTAGGATAGGGTGGCGCCAGTGTCCACCAGTGCGCGTACGCTCATGCCTTCGATTACCACTGGTATATAGAATCGGCCATCTACTTGTGCTTTTACGGCTGGTATGTTGGCGGGTGGTTCTTTGCGGTTTCCTTTAATAGCGTTGGGCGGCGTCCTGGAAGCGTTCTCGGTAATTGGGGTCATCGATGGGCAGGGCAGTCTCTGGAGAGGATGTTGTCTTGGCCACACCGGGAGCAAAACTTCCTCCAGGAGGCCTTGCATCAGAAGCGGTGGTGTCCGCGTTCCTTGCAGCGCCAACATCACTCTTTGTTGTCGTATTCCATGTGCAGGTGGTATAGGCTGTGGGCCACCATCTTTCCCTGTTTTGCCTCCTCGCCTCTTAGCAGCTCATACTCCTCCGTTAGTTCCAAGAGTTCCTCGATCGTCCTAAACTCGCTGCGTTTGACGAAGAGGCGGTATTTCACACGTAGACCGTCGTAGATCCGTTCTAGGTGGTTCTCCTCACACATCGTCGGGTGCTGGCGGATTAGTGTTTCTAGTGCGAGGATGTAGTCCTTGGTATTTTCGCGGCCTTGTTGTTTGCGTTGTCGGATGGCGTCTTCCAGATGTCGTAAGTGACGCTTAGGTAAAAAAAAATTCTGCACCTCCCTCCGAAAATCGTTCCAACGGTATATGTGTTGTTTGCGGACGCGGTACCATTGTAGCGCTTTCGCCCGCAGAAGTTCCGGCAGCGTTGGGAGGAGCCGATCGACGGGGATGCGGTAACACTCGGCGAGCTCCCCTATCCTCTCAAGAAACTCGTGCAGCGACTCTTCGCCCGCAAAATGCAAATCCCAGCGGCGAACGGTGTTCATCAGCTCACCGTCGCTCATTTCGTCTCGCTTCGGTGATGCATGTTCTCTCTGTTCCGCGTGTGACTGGGGGCCGTGGATCTGGATCGAAAGGATTTGTTTTGTTGTTAGCTGGGATGGCGTAGCGGATTTCCCCTCTTCTTCATTCACTTCTCTCTCTAGCTCCTTTAGCAGGTATTCGCTTGACTTTCTTGTGCGTTTGGCGTATACGCTCAGTGCGCGTCGCAGATCGGCTACGGTTTGGCCTTCCACCTTGATATGGTGTTTCCTGCACTCCTCGATTAGCCTCTCCCTCTTGAGTAGGTAGATCCAGTTGAGCGAATCGGTGGTCAGCGTTGTATCTTCGGGGGTCGGTGTATTTGTTGTTTCTAATGGTGTGTTCGTCGAACCCGCCCCGGCAGTGTTGGTGGTTGTGGTGTTTGGTTTTCCACTGTCGTCTGCGGGGGAGGGTCTGCTCGGGCGCCATTTATGAGGTGGGTTTTCTCGAAGGCTGAGGTAGCACTCAGTCAATCCAGAGTCAAGTAGAGGTCCCACAAACCCCCACTTAATAAAAACACAGTTGTTATGCGTTAATGACGAATACACACACAGACACACGGCTTGACGGATGGTGAGGGCAGCAGCTTTCCGTACAAAGATGGCGGGGAAGGGTGGCGAGCGGCGGCTAACAGGCGTAGTAATAGCGGAGGGGTCGGTACGGTGGGGGGAAGGCACCTTACGACACAGCGGTAGCCCCTGTAGCTGCTGGACCGGTCGACGGCCGGGCCGGGGCGGAGGGGAAAAGGGCCGGATGGTCATGAGGCGGCGAGCGCCCCCCCCCCCTCCCACCTAGCTGGGACACGGCGAGTAAACCATATAGGCGACAACCCGCTGTCCCCGCAAGTGAGGGCGACCCGTTCCCTGACAGCGCCCCTTTCCACTCCGTGGTGTGGTTGGCTCGCTCGCCTCCTGTGCTGGCTCGCTAGCTGGACACCACCGCCTCCATGCCTGCACGACGGCAGGGCTGGACGCGGAGTTGTACCAGCCGGGTCTTTGTAGGTCGATCCTTGGCTGAGGGGAATTGCGCCTTGGCGGCACAGCGGTAGCCCCTTTAGCCGACGGGTCGCTCTACTGCCTGAGCCAGGACTGAGGGGAAGGGATTTATTGGCCGAACGGCGGCGAGCCCCCCCCCCCCCCCCTTACCTGGCTGGGACACGGGCGAGTAAACCGTAAGGCGACAACCCGTTGTCCCGCAAGCAAGGGGTGACCAGTGCCGAGGCCGCACCCCTTCCACTCAGCTAGTCAGAGGAGTGGCTGGGTTGCTTAATAAAGCAACCACTTCCTCTGACTAACCTGCGAGGAATGAAGTGACAACAGCCAATTCGTCCTCTTTTATACTCTTTTGAGTTGGCGTGCCGTGTGCAAATTCTTGTTATCGTCCAATGCTATTCGCATGCATTGGTATGTAACTGCTGATGTTGGCTACCTGTTAATGTGCTATGTATGTATACTCTCAGGCGTAGGTGAAAAAGGGTTAGAGTGGGGGTCTCCGGCGTAGGAGAAAAAGGGTTACAGAGGGGGTCATACTATTGTAACGCTACGTTACAAACAAATGAAATGCATATATACGTATGCACAAATGTTTTATTAATATGCAAAGGCGAACAGAGTGCTGTGCAATAAGCAGTACATATGTACACAAACATCACATCAAAGTTAAAAATATATAAAACCTACAACGATTAAATTATTAAAAAGTTCAACAGAGGAAAAAATGGAACATAGTTCAGCTAAAAGAAGGCAACAACAATAAAAGATAACACTTTAACAATTTTTAAAAAGTGAATACCCGCTAAACAAAAATTACAACTACATGAAGTACGAAAAAAAAACAACAGACACGGTTATACAAATATGTAAAAATCAACTAAAGGAAACATACATACCGTAACAATTTTAAATCCGGCAAAGTCAATGTACTTAAAATATATAATAGACGGCACAAAACGGGAAAGAAATACCTATATATGCATATAAAACACGCACCGGTTACTTATGTACACATGTTAGTGCATAATTAAAACATCAAGGAAAAATTATTACATTCAATACAACAAACATTAAATATGCAAAACAACGTAAGTCAGAGCGCAAATCGGCAGTTGCAACAGCTAAGCGATATTCGGCAAGAGCAGCAGAGAGTCCAAGCATCAACCGATACGACAACGAAGGCATGAAGTTACAAGTAAGAACGGGACTGTCTTCGGCTGTGCCGAAGACTTCATACCTTTCATGAATGGGGCTGAACAATAATCATATCCCGTTCGTAATCTCCGAATAACCGGATGTATAAGATAAGAAATATATAGTGAACAGATCTACATACATAAACGATTTTTAAGATAAATATAAAATAAAAAACAGGTAGGTAATTTGTGTAAGGATGCAAAGTTTCAGGTTTTTTGTGGTCTGCGTGTAAAAACTATTACTACGAATCACGTATTTGAACAATATATGACGTAAACGTAACTATTTGTTGAAATTTGATTAATTTTGAAGCTTCTAACCGTAAAAAAAGGGGCAAAAATTACAGTTTATATGGGGTATATAATATATATACCACCGATCTCTATGATTTTTTCAGACAACAATATATGCTATATACGTAAGCATTTGGTGAAATTTTAAGCTTCTAGCTGTTAAAATGGGGCAGAAATTGCGCAAAGTTTCTTATCTGAACAATCGGTTGTATGAGATATATACTATATATACCACCGATCTCAATGATTTTGTCAGACATCAATATATGCTATACACGTAAGCATTTGGTGAAATTTGAAACTTCTAGCTGTTAAACTGGCGCCGAAATCGCAAAAGAAAAATATATATATACTATATATACCATCATATATATATTATATATATCACCGATCTCTATGATTTTGTGACACAACAATATATACTATATACGTAAGCAATCGGTGAAATTTGAAGCTTAAAATGGGGCAGAAATTGCGAAAAGTTTCTTATCTGAACAATCGGTTGTATGAGATATATACTATATATACAACCGATCTCTATGATTTTTTCAGACAACAATATATGCTATATACGTAAGCATTCGGTGAAATTTGAAGCTTATAGCTGTTAAAATGGGGTAGAAATTGCGAAAATATATATATATATATACTATATATATATACTATATATACAACCGATCTCTATGATTTTTTGACACAACAATATATACTATATACGTAAGCAATCGGTGAAATTTGAAGCTGATAGCTGTTAAAATGGGGTAGAAATTGCGAAAAGTTTCTTATCTGAACAATCGGTTGTATAAGATATATACAATATATACAACCGATCTCTATGATTTTTTCAGACAACAATATATGCTATATACGTTAGCATTCGGTGAAATTTGAAGCTTCTAGCTATTAAAATTGGGCTAAAATTGCGAAAATATATATATATACTATATATATATATACTATATATACCACCGATCTTTATGATTTTTTCAGACAACAATATATGCTATATACGTAAGCATTCGTTGAAATTTGAAGACTCTAGCTCTTAAAATAGGGCAGTAATTACGAAAAGTTTCTTATCTGAACAATCGGTTGTGGGGGATATATACTATATATACGACCGATCTCATCAATTTTTTCAGGCAACAATATGTGCAATATACGAAATTATATGGTGAAGCTTGAAGCTTCAATCTGTTCAATTGAGTAAGATATGACAAAAATCCTCTTTTTCTGAAAAATCGGTTGTATGGAGGATATATGCTATAGTGGTCCGATCCGGCCGGTTCCTACAAATGTCTAATCGGACACCAAAATATACCCGCCCACCAAATTTTATCAAGATATCTCCAAAATTGAGTGACTAGTTTGCATACAAACAAACAGACGGACAGACGGACATGGCTAAATCAACTCAGCCCTTCATCCTGATTATTTCGGTATACTTAATGGTTGGTCTATCTATTTTCCTTTAAGGACTTACAAATTTGGGTTTCGTGACGAAATTAATATACCATTTCATTTTCATGAAAGGTATAAAAATAGGAGGTGCTTTGTGTGAGGATGCAAAGTTTCACGTTTTTTGTGGTCTGCATGTAAAAACTATGACTACGAATCACGCTTCTAGCCGTAAAAAAGGGGCAAAAATGACAGTTTATATGAAGTATATAATATATATACCACCGATCTCTATGAATTTTTTCAGACAACAATATATGCTATATACGTAAGCATTTGGTGAAATTTGAAGCTTCTATCTGTTAAAACGGGGCCGAAATCGCAAAAAAATATATATATATACTATATATATTAGGGCGGGTCGATTTAAAATCGCTCATTGCTCTGTGAAAATCGTATTCTAGGGATCAAAATAAGAAACTTTGCCGAAGGCACAATACATATAAAACGAATTCTGATGCCCCCCAATTTGGGTCGAACTTTTGGATTAGGGAAATTTCAATTCTACCTGCTGTGTCTTGTGGTGGCTTAAAAAAAACAACACAAGCAATTTTACGATCTGCCATTGTGTCACAGTGATACCTTCTTTTTTTAAAACGGTTGAATAAAAAACCCACACAACTATGTTTACGACATGCAAATACATCACAGTGATGCCTTGGTTTTAAAAGGGGGTTGTAAAAACGCTAATTTCTAATAAGTTTTTTTAATTTCTTTTCTATTACTAAGTTAAATTCATTTTTTCATTTACATATGTTCTGACTAAATAAATTTCTAAAGAGAAAAATAAACTCCAAAAGAAAAAACATAGGCATTTCAAAGTGGGATTTTTCAAAATTTGCCCCTACGACCCAAAGGGGGGGGGGGGGGGGGGGGGGGGGACATCAGAATTCGTTTTAGAGGAATGGTTCCTTCGGCAAAGTTTCTTATTTTGATCCCTAGAATATGATTTTCACAGAGCAATGGGCGATTTTTTTGCCTCCCCACAAATCGACCCGGCATAATATATATATACTATATATACCATCATATATATATTATATATATCACCGATCTCTATGATTTTTTGACACAACCATATACACTATATACGTAAGCAATCGGTGAAATTTGAAGCTTATAGCTGTTAAAATGGGGTAGAAATTGCGAAAAGTTTCTTATCTGAACAATCGGTTGTATGAGATATACTATATATACAACCGATCTCTACGATTTTTTCAGACAACAATATATGCTATATACGCCAGCATTCGGTGAAATTTGAATCTTCTAGCTGTCAAAATGGGGCTAAAATTGCCAAAATATATATATATACTATATATACCACCATATATATGCTACTAGCCTTTACCCGCGGTCCCGTCCGCAAGGAGAAAATGAAATATATGGGCTATTCACGTTAGCCTGCTTATCAAGTTATCTGTTTAAAATTTTGCTTCTGGGTAATGCATTTTATATTTGTAATTGACTAAAAAAAGAACTAAATGAGCTGATAACCTGATAGGATCCCCAAATGATCCCGAAATTATCCATAAAAAGCCACGAAATGACCGCGACGCTTTCGCGGACGGATCCCTAAAACCATCCACAAATGCCCCCGAAGGGTCTTCAAAAGTTCCCGGAATAGACCCAAAAAATCCGAAATGACAACGACACGATTCTAGAATTATCCAGAGAAATGATCGCTGAAGGGTACCAAAATGATCCCGAAATAGTCCCCAAAAGTCCCAAAATGATCCCAAAATAGTCCGGAAATGACCCAGATGAGATCCCGCATGGATCCAGAAATGATCCCAGAAGGATCCCAAAACTATCCCCAAAAAGCCCTGAAACAACAACGACGGGATCCCGGACGGATTCAGAAAACCATGCAGAAATGATGCCGGAAGGGACCCCAAATGTCCCAGAAAAAGTCCCGAAATGACCCCGATGGGATCCCAAACGGATCCCGAAAACCAACCAGAAATGATGCCGAACGGATCCCTAAAAAGTCCTGAAATGACCGCGACGGTATCCCAGACGAATTGCGAAAACCATCCAGAAATGATGCCAGTAGATACCCCAAAATGATCCCGAAATAGTCCCGAAATGACCCTGAAGGGATCCCCGAGGGATCGCCGAAACTATCCAGGAACGATGCCTTAAAGGTTCCCAAATGATCCCGAAAAAGTCCTGAAATAACCCCGACGCGATCCCAGGCGAACACCGAAAACCATCCAGAAATGATGCCGGTGGAAACCCCAAAATGATCCCGAAATAGTCCCGAAATGACCCTGAAGGGATCCAGAAATGATGGGGAAAGGATCCCCAAATTATCCCGTATTAGTCGCGAAAAAGTCTCGAAATTACCTCGACGGGATCCCGGACGGATCTCGAAAACCATCTGGAATTTATGCCGGAAGGTACCCCAAATGATATCGAAAAGTTCCTGATATGACCCCGACGGGATCCCGGACAAATCCCGAAAACCATACAGAAATGATGCAAAAGGGACCCCAAATGATCCCGAAAAAGTCCCGAAATTACCCCAATGGGATCCCGAACGGATACCGAAAACCATACAGAAATGATGCCGGAAAGGTCCTCAAAGGATCACCTAATAGTCTCGAAATGACGCCGACGGGATCCCGGACGGATCCCGTAAACCATCCACAAATGATGCCGAAAGGGTCCCTAAATGATCCTGTGTTAGTCGAGAAAAAGTTCCGAAATGACGGGATCCCAGACGGATCCCGAAAGTCATCTAGAAATGATGCCGGAAGGTACCCCAGAATATGCCGAAATAGTCCCGAAATGACAACGACGGGATCCCGGACGTATCCCGAAAACCATCCAGAAATGGTGCCGGAAGAGACCCCAAATGATCCCGCAAAAGTTGAAAAATGACCCCGACAGGATCCCGGACGGATCCCGAAAACCATCCAGAAATGTTGCCGGATGGGACGCCAAATGGTCCCTCAAAGATTCCGAAATGACTCCGACGGGATCCCGGATGGATCCCGAAAACCATTCAGAAATGATGCCGGTAGGTACCCCAATTTATCCGAAATAGTCCCTGACGGGATCGCGGACGGATCCCGAAAACCATCCAGAAATAATGCCGAAAGGGTCCCAAATGATCCCGTATTCGTCGAGAAAAAGTCCCAAAATGACCCCGACGGGATCCGGACGGATCTCGAAATCCATCCAGAAATGATGCCGGAAGATACCCCTAATGATCCCATAATAGCCTAGAAATGGCCACGACGTGATCCCGGACGGATCCCTATAACCATCCAGAAATGATTACGGAAGGGACCCAAAATGACCCCGAAAAAGTTCCGTAGTGATCCCGGGAACCGTAAAGAATTTATCTCTCAATGGTACGCAAATGATCCCGAAAATAGCCCGACGGGATCCCGAAACCCATCCAGAAGTGATGCCGGAAAGATCCCCAAATGATCGCGAAATAGTCCCGAAATGATCCCGGAATAGTCCCGAAAATGTCCCAAAATCACCCCGACGGGATCCCGGACGGATCCCGAAAACAATTCAGAAATAATCCCGGAAGGGTCCCAAAATGATCCCAAAAAAGTCCCGAAATGACTCCGGCGGGATCCCGGACGGATCCCGAAAACCATCCAGAAGTGATCCCGGATGGGTTTCTATATTACTCTAACGGGATTACAAATAAGGTGAAGCTAATTATAAAACCATGTTAATAAGGCAGCAGGCGCGTTGGAGCGAATGAAGAGTTACATAGAAACATACAGGTAAAGCTAATAAAAGCGTGCTAATAAAAAAAATTGAAGGAGGGCGGATGGCAGGAGGAGAAGGAGAGGACCACTGATCGTTTTTCCAAAATTGTTTAGATCCCGATCTGTATGTGCCAGATACCAAAAACTATTGATTTTTGAGAAAATTTATATTGAGTTATAACAATTTATAGATTTTATACCAGAGGGGAAGAGAAGGGAGGAGGAGGGGGCAGGAGGGTGTCACTGCCCACGTTGTATGCCCTCGACTTATTTGACCGATTGAGTCTGTAATATTGGTGAAGGCCAGTATAAGTAAAGTTATAATGTGTAAAAATTATTAAAAAGTAATTGTTCGAAGGGGTCGTGGGACCACCACCCCCCTTTCCATGTTCGAGAAAAATTTCGCTAGTAGACTATTGTCTATGTCCCAAATTTCACCAAAATCCGTGTAGCCGTTCTGGCGTGATTCGGTCACAAAGGCGAAAAAATACAATAATTAAATTATAACTGTTCCTAGGGGGCGGGAACGTCCCCCCTTTTCAAAAAAAAATATAGCTAGTAGATCCTTCTATACTATTGGCTATACGTGTGCCAAATTTCATCCAAATCGGTCCAGTCGTTCATGCGTGATTGAGTCACAAAGACAAACGTCTGGACAAACATCCAAACATCCAAACATCCAAACATCCAACCTTTCCCATGTATAATATACTAGCCTTTACCCGCGGCTCCGTCCGCAAGGAAAATTTTAAATATATGGGCTATTCGCGTTAGCCTGCTTATTATCTGTTTACAATTTTGTTTTCTGTCTAATGCATTTTATTTTTGTAATTGAGTAAAAAAAAAGAACTAAACGAGCTGATAACCTGATAGGATCCCAAATGATCCCGAAATTATCCAGAAAAAGCTACGAAATGACCCCAACGCTATCGCGGACGGATCCCGAAAACCATCCAGAAATGCCCCGAAAGGGTCTCCAAAAGTTCCCCGAATAGTCCCAAAAAAACCCGAAATGAGAGCGACACGATTCTAGACGTATGTAGAGAACCACACAGAAATGATCCCTGAAGGTGTTCCAAAATGATCCCGAAAAGGTTCCGAAATGACCCTGACGGGCTCCCGGGCGGATCTCAAAAACCATCCAGAAAATATCCAGGAAGGGTCCCTAAATTATCCCGACTAACTCCAGAAAAAGTTCCGAAATGGCTCCGAGGGGATCCACGATGGATCGCGAAAACCATACAGAAATGATTCCGGAAGGATTCCAAAATGATCCCGAAATAGTCCGGAATTGACCCAGATGGGATCCCGCACAGATCCAGAAATGATCCCGGAAGGGTGCAAAAACTATCCCGGAAAAGTAACAAAAAATCCCGAAATGGCTCCTACGGCATCCCGGACGGATCCAGAAATGATCTCGGAAGGGTCCCCAAATGATCCCAAAATGGTCCCGAAATGACCCTGATGGATCCGGCAAACCATCAAGAAATTATGCCGAAAGGGTCCCAAAATGATCCCGAAATAATACAGAAAAAGTCACGAAACGACCCCTAGAGGATCCCCAAATGATCCCGTATTAGCCCGAAAAGGTCCCGAAATAACCCCGACGGGATCCCGGACAAATCCCGAAAACCATCCAGAAATGATGCCGGAAGGAATCCCAAATGATTCCGTAAAAGTCCCGCATTGATTCCGACGGGATCCCGAACGGATACCGAAAATCATCCAGAAGTGATGCCGGAAAGGTCCTCAAATGATCACCTAATAGTCCCGAAATGACCCTTAAGGGGTCATGGACGGATCCCATAAACCATCCAGAAATGATCCCGATATAGTCCCGAAGAAGTCCCGAAATGACCCTGACGGGATCTCGAACGCACCCCTAAATGACCCTGACGGGATCCCGGAAAGATCCCGAAATCCATCCAGAAATGATCTTGGGAAGGTCCCAAAATTATCCCGAAATAGTCTCGGAAAAGTTCAGAAATTACCCTGACGGGTTCCCGGACGGATCCTGAAAGCCATCTCTAAATGATCCCGAAAAAGTCCCGAAATGACCCTGACTGGACCCCGAAAGGTTCCCGAAAACTATCCAGAAATGATGCCGGAAAGGTCCTCAAATGATCACCTAATACCAAAATGACCCTGACGGCATCCCGGACTGATCCCAAAATCCATCCAGAAATGATCTTGGGAAGGTCCCAAAATTATCCCGAAATAGTCTCGGAAAAGTTCAGAAATTACCCTGACGGGTTCCCGGACGGATCCTGAAAGCCATCTCTAAATGATCCCGAAAAAGTCCCGAAATGACCCTGACTGGACCCCGAAAGGTTCCCGAAAACTATCCAGAAATGATGCCGGAAATGTCCTCAAATGATCACCTAATAGTTCCGAAAAGACCCTGACGGGATCCCGAACGGATCCCGACAACTATCTAGAAATGATGCCGAAAGGGCCCGCAAATGATCCCGTATTAGTCGAGAAAAAGTCCCGAAATGAACCCGACGGGATGCCGGACGAATCCCAAAAACCATCCAGAAATGATGCCGGAAGGGACACCAAATGATCCCGAAAAAGTCCCGCAATAATTCCGACGGGATCCTGAGGGGATACCGAAAACCATCCAGAAGTGATGCCGAAAAGGTCCTCAAATGATCACCTAATAGTCCCAAAATGACCCTGACGGCATCCCGGACAGATCCCGAAATCCATCCAGAAATGATCTTGGGAGGGTCCCAAAATTATCCCGAAATAGTCTGGGAAAAGTCCAGAAATTACCCTGACGGATCCCGGACGAATCCTGAAAACCAATCTTAAATGATGCCGAAAAAGTCCCGAAATGACCCTGATGGGACCCGGAAAGGATCCCGAAAACTAACCAGACATGATGCCGGAAAGGTCCTCAAATGATCTCCCAATAGTTCCGAAAAGACCCTGACGGGATCCCGAACGGATCCCGACATCTATCCAGAAATGATACCGAAAGGGCCCGCAAATGATCTCGTATTAGTCGAGAAAAAGTCCCGAAATGACCCCGACGGGATGCCGGACGAATCCCAAAAACCATCCAGAAATGATGTCGGAAGGGACCCCAATGATCCCGAAAAAGTCCCGCAATTATTACGACGGGAATCTGAACGGATACCGAAAACCATCCAGAAGTGATGACGGAACGGTCCTCAAATGCTCACCTAATAGTCTCAAAATGACCCTGAGGGCATCCCGGACAAATCCCGAAATCCATCCAGAAATGATCTTGGGAAGGTCCCAAAATGATCCCGAAATAGTCTCGGAAAAGTCCAGAAATTACCCTGACGCGAGTTATGTGGAATGCCCCCCATACCGAAGAAAAAGGGAAAACAAGTATATTTTAAAATATACTTGTTCACCCAAAATAAGAACTTAGTTGTCTTAAGCAATGCTTGCTCAGCATTTCACATCAGGCCACCCACACAATAAATAAAGCAAATAAGATACTTTGTTGCAACCAGCTAAACTGGGCTTTGTGTATGACTCCACTTTAGAAGCATACAAATGTACAAACATACATACATTAATAGAAACCAACTCAGTTGATGCCTCTGCTATGTTGTTCTACAGAGGCATACAGATTTACAAACTGACATACTTATTGGTGTCAACATTCGGGAATGCAAAACATTCCTGAATGAAATGAGATACCCCAATAAGCATAATAAATAATAATACTGACTGCAACTATGTTGCAGCCAAAGTACATACATACATATGTGGGAATATGTGAATTGTTGCGTGGGCTTAGTAAATAGGTAATTATGTATATGCATCGAAAAGATGCCTTATGTATTTAGGTTAAGCGACTTATTGAAAAATATTGAAGAGGCAGTTGTTGCCCGGAAACCAAAACGGCCAGTCGGTCGATCTCGATTGTGAAGTAGTGTAGTATCAAGGATCGAGAGATCCTGAATTAACCCGACCGCATACCGTAATTCGTTAAAACCATTAAATAAAGAATTATAAAATCATAACACCACAACTTAATGTCTTTTTTTCTTGAGTGCGGTTTTTCCAACGTAAGTACCCTGCCCAGCGTCTAACATAAAGACGTAACTGGCGCAGTCGCGGCGAACCGAAAAAAAAAAAGGAAAATATATTGAAGTGAAAAAAAAAAAAAAAAAAAATAATTTTTAAATGAAAAATAAAAAAAAAAATAATTTAATAAAATAACAACTAATCGGGCGGCAACTCAATAATAACAAAAAAAAAAAAAAAAAAAATAAATAATAATAATAATAATAAAGCGGTATAACGAAGTGGAATAGCGGTATAACGAAGTGGAATAGCGGTATAACGAAGTGGAATATTGTGCTGCAATCCAGCAACGCGAAAAAAAAAAGAAGGAGACCTACCAGGACAGCGGCATATGGGAGTGGAATAAAGTATCGGAGAGAAAAGGATACGGAAACCCATAACAGCTGCAGCATCACGAGATAAAGCAGGGTGAGAGGAAAATTAAGAAAAGAATTTTATCAGATTAGGCTTGTTGTTCAATAGAAAATAGAATAATGGTAAAAATACAAAGTGATACCTGTAAAGAAGAACGGAAATAGTAAAAAGAAAGTAATCGTTCGAAAAATATTGTTCGATAGAAAAAAAAAAAAAAATATAATATAATACATAGAAGTATTAATATTAATAAAACGAAAAGTGTTGTAAAGGAAAAATAAGAAGAAAGAGAAGAAAATCCTTAATATCTTATGGAAAAAGAAGAAGGGTGAATGAAGAATGTTGTAACCCCTAAAGTTTTGAAAAAAAAAGAAGGATATACATAGATATTAAGCGAAAAGCGTTGGTAAAGGAAAAGGAAAGTATTTCTTTAAAAAGGCAGTCGTTGTCAAAATATTTTTTTGTTGTTTGTGTGCGTTGGTTTTTCTTTTGAAAAAGAAAAAAAAAAACAGAGAAAGAGAGAAAAATGGCTCAAAATGTAGAGGCTTGCCTTGTGGCTATTACGAGACTGTTGCAGGAAAATGCTGCACAGCGTAATAGGACAGTTAGGCAGAGAATAGAGAAGGACCTAAAATATTTGCAACCCTTTGAGGGTAATACAAAGAAACTGCCATCATTTATCCAAACGGTGGATAGAATTTTGGCAGATTATACAACAGAACAGGAAGAAGCATTTAGGGTGGTTTTCGATCTGAAGATAGGAGGATCGGCCAAAAATTTTTTATCCCTGAGTCCACCAGATAACTGGGACGAGTGTAAAGTTAAATTGAGGCAACATTTTCGGTCAACAAAAGACCAGATGTCGATTACAAACGACATCACAAGTTTAAGAGTAGACTCAATTGCCGAATTGAGTCGAAAAACAAAGGATATTCTCGATAATATCACCGAGCTTAGCGCTCTAAGTGAAAATGGTGGTACCTTGAGGGAGATACTTACGGGTATGCTCCTTCAACGAATTAAACAATTAGCGTCAGGCTCGTTTGCCTGCGCTATAAGAAATGTTGTAAAATGGCCGCAAATGGCGGATTTCATATATAATTTTATAGGATTGAATTCGGGAAATCTGAATCCAATGTATATCGCAAATAAGCGAACACAAAATTATAACCCCCGACCACAAAATAGTGGGTATAGGCAGGGGAATAATTTTGCAAGACAAAATAGCAGCGGCTATAATAATAATAACGGTGGTACGGCCGCGAATAATTCAGGTAGGTATAGCGGCCGTTCACAAAATAATTTTTTTTTCAAATAACAGAAACGGGCAGCCTAATAATTGGCAAACAAACAGTAGGTATGAGTCAGGTCGGTATAACAGGCAAAGTAGCCAACAGGTAAGTAACCGACCTCAGAACAGCCAGCAGGTAGGTAGCCGACCCCAAAGTGGTCAACAGGTAGGTAGTCGGCAACAAAACAATAACTTTAATAATAACAGGCAAAATACCTCCCAGCAGACAAGACGTTCAAATGGGCCTCAACCCATGGACGTCGATGCTGCGAGTCAAGTGGAAAACACCAACACAAATGACGAGTTTTTTACAAACTAGCCTCGGGTGGTGAAAATAAAATACTAATAATTTTGACACTGTTTAACGAGAAATTTTTGACATTGGTGGATCCGGGATCCACCATCAGTATTATGAAAAGAGAAACGTTTGATAAATATAATTTGCCAGTTATTGAGGGGAATAAAATAATAATAAATACATTGAATGGGAATATTAGGGGTGCAAACGAGAGAGTTGCTTCCCCCTGTCCCTCTGAATTTCAATATGCTAATAATGCAAAAATGAGGTGGTTAAAAATGGATTTTGATAAACCATATGACCTGTTGCTGGGGAATGATTTTATATTAAGAAATTTCAAAATAATTGACATAGAAAATGAGGAAATTGAACTTTTGAATGGCGTTAAAATACCATTTTATTCAAAAACGATCCAAGAGCAAGTTTACGCACTGGAATCGGGAAAATTGCAAAATATTCAACTTGATCATCTAAAATCAGATGAACGAAAAGGGGTTGAAAATTGCTTAAAAAATACGAAAAATTAATATACAGAGAGGGGGACACCCTAACAAATACAAAAGCGGTGGTTCATGAAATAAAGACCACTACAAACCAACAAATTAATTCAAAAATTTATAGATTACCTCCTAAACATGAAGAGGAGGCTATTAAGCAAATAACAGACCTGGAAAAGCAGGGTATAATTCAAAAAAGTAGGAGTAAGTATAGCTCTCCTATTATAATAGTACCAAAGAAAGATGACAAATCTGGAAATAGGAAGTTTCGCTTGGTGGTTGATTACCGTAGGCTTAACCAGATAACCATTGACGATAAGTATCCCTTGCCAAATATTGAAGGAATCTTGGACAAGTTGGGCAAAGCACAGTACTTTAGCACCCTTGATCTCGCAAAAGGTTACCATCAGATTTTAATGGCATCTAAGGATATTGAAAAAACTGCTTTCGTTTCCCCATTAGGTTTGTACGAGTATGTTAGAATGCCGTTTGGGTTGAAAAATGCCCCGGCTACTTTTCAAAGACTTATGAATGACATACTAAGAGAGTATATTAATAAAATATGTGTCGTTTATTTGGATGACATTTTGATATTTTCCACTTCACTGGAGGAACATTTGAGCTCCATAGATAAAATTTTTTCAAAATTACAAGAGCACAATTTGAAGATTCAAGCGGATAAGTGCAGTTTCTTAAGGAAAGAAACAAAATTTTTAGGGCACACCTTAACTAAAGAAGGTATAAAGCCCAATAAAGAGAAAATTGCAGTGATTTTAGATTTAAAAGTACCAAGAACAGAAAGACAATTGAAGAGCTTTTTGGGAGCTACAGGGTACTACAGGAAATTTATAAAGGATTATTCAAAAATAGCATATCCAATGATTAAATATTTGAAAAAAGGGTGTAAAATAAACCCTAATGACCCACAATATATTTCGAGCTTTGAGAATCTCAAATCTCTCATTTCTTCCCATCCAATCCTTAAATACCCAGAGTATGATAAGGAATTTTCAATCACAACAGATGCAAGTGATTACGCCATTGGCGCAGTATTGTCACAACAGGGTCAGCCAGTATGCTACATTTCAAGAACTCTGAATAATCATGAGCAAAATTATGCCACTACCGATAAGGAGTTTCTGGCAATTATTTATGCAATTACATATTTTAGACCATACATATATGGAAATAAATTTAAGATAATCACTGACCACTGTCCCATTGTATACCTTAATAATAAATATAAGGGAAAAGAATTTTCCCAACGTCATCAGAGGTGGCTTTTGAAATTACAGGAGTATAATTACGAAAAAGAATATGTAAAGGGAAAGAATAATGTGGTAGCAGATTTTTTAAGCCAAATCGAGAATTCGCCAAAGATAAATGAAAATAATGATAAGGAATCAAATTTGGAAATGTCGGATACGATACATTCGGCCGAGGAAGAATTATTAGAGCACTTTGCTATAAAGGAGGAAATTGTCAATAAGTACAGGACTCAAATAATAGTGACATATAGCCCTCAAGCTGAAGTCCAAACGATACATGGTAGGAAGATAATAGAAATTGATCCCTTGAATAATGAAGTAACTTTAAAAAGAATATTGGAAAGGCACATTAAGGGTGGCAAAGTTGGAATTTTTTCTGAAGTTGAAGATAGGGATTATCACAAAATTCAATTGTTACTAATATCCATGTTCTCCTGTAATAGCAAGCTGGAATTCGTAAAGTGCACAAAAAGAGCCACAGATATCTTGCAGGAAGAAGAACTGCATAGACAAATCTCTTTGTATCACAATAATGAATCGATGCACAGCGGCATTGGAGAAACATATAATACACTGAAAGATAAAATTTTTTATCCAAAAATTAGAGATCACGTTCAGTTAATAATAAATAACTGTGAGAAGTGTCAACAGATAAAATATGATAGGAAGCCTATAAAACCAAAATTTAGTATAACAGAAACCCCTACAGATAAAAATGAAATTGTTCACATAGATATTTTTCACTTTAACAAACATTCGTTTGTTACTACAATAGACAAATTAACAAAATTTGCAGCAGCATATAGAATTACAGATAGGAATTGGAGGTCAAAGAAGACCATATTAATGGAACAATTTGCAAAATTCGGAAAGCCTAAGAAAGTTATAATGGATAATGAATTTAGAGCAGAACAATTAATAGAATATCTGAATGCCGAAAATATTGAGGTCCACTTAACTAAACCCAATAACCACACTGGTAATGCAGACATTGAGAGACTTCACTCAACCCTGTTAGAAAAACTAACAGGAATTGATGATACGAGTCTTTCAACAGAAATGAGGATGCAGATGGTTATAGCTAACTATAACGATCGATATCACTCAACTATCAAGTGCTCTCCAAGGTTCGCTAAAGAAAGCATTTGTCCATCCATATTACAAGATAGAATTAAGGTAGCAAAAGAAAAAACAATAGCCAAGCATAATTCAAAAAGAGAAGATTACACAGAAAACAGAGAAACAGGGCCAATTAAAAATTATAAAAGAGTAAGGCATAAGGATCAACCATATTTCAGAATTAACCCGCAGCAAAACGTTCACCCTTCCAATATAAATAGACCACAAAAATTTGCGAATTTGCCTAACCTAAACCCCGATGATAATGATGATGATAGGTTCAGTACAGCAGCCCATAATGGGGATGCCTGAAGCAGAAAAGATTTAATTTTTTTTTATTATTACAGTAAATAAAGTACATTTAAATTACAGAAAAGTTACTCCTTTAAAGGATTTGAAACGAAGCAAAAATTGCATATTTAAAAACGATTGTCTCTTTAAAAGAAATAATAAAACTAGAATTGTTAACATAGATGATGATACATTATTGATTGTAAATGCACATGAAAGGGCCTTAAGCCAAAATTGCGACAATAGAGAAATCATACTGAAAAATAACTTTTTGATTACATTCACGAATTGTAAAATTGAAATAGACAATGAAATTTTTGAAAATAATAAAGTACAGTTTGCAGAAAAATTTCATTACCCTGTAAAAATGTTAAATCAGAGCTATACACAGGACATACTATTTAAAGAAATAGAAATAAAAAATGTCGAAAATTTGAAAGAAATTAAAGAATTAAAATACCATAAAAATGTTTCGTATGGTATAAATATAACAATAGCCATATGCTTGCTAATTCCGATCGCTGTGCTGACGGTATTTTTCCGTAAGAAAAATTTAAAAATAAAAATTGTAAATGAAAAAAATAAAGAAAGGCCTAATTCCAACGCTGGGGGAATAATGTTAGTAGAAGCAGCCCCCAAGCAAATTGTAAATTTAGATAAAAGGCCTCAGGAGAGTCCTAACTCTAACGGTGGGGGAGTTATGTGGAATGCCCCCCATACCGAAGAAAAAGGGAAAACAAGTATATTTTAAAATATACTTGTTCACCCAAAATAAGAACTTAGTTGTCTTAAGCAATGCTTGCTCAGCATTTCACATCAGGCCACCCACACAATAAATAAAGCAAATAAGATACTTTGTTGCAACCAGCTAAACTGGGCTTTGTGTATGACTCCACTTTAGAAGCATACAAATGTACAAACATACATACATTAATAGAAACGAACTCAGTTGATGCCTCTGCTATGTTGTTCTACAGAGGCATACAGATTTACAAACTGACATACTTATTGGTGTCAACATTCGGGAATGCAAAACATTCCTGAATGAAATGAGATACCCCAATAAGCATAATAAATAATAATACTGACTGCAACTATGTTGCAGCCAAAGTACATACATACATATGTGGGAATATGTGAATTGTTGAGTGGGCTTAGTAAATAGGTAATTATGTATATGCATCGAAAAGATGCCTTATGTATTTAGGTTAAGCGACTTATTGAAATATATTGAAGAGGCAGTTGTTGCCCGGAAACCAAAACGGCCAGTCGGTCGATCTCGATTGTGAAGTAGTGTAGTATCAAGGATCGAGAGATCCTGAATTAACCCGACCGCATACCGTAATTCGTTAAAACCATTAAATAAAGAATTATAAAATCATAAAACCACAACTTAATGTCTTTTTTTCTTGAGTGCGGTTTTTCCAACGTAAGTACCCTGCCCAGCGTCTAACCTAAAGACGTAACTCGCGTTCCCGAACGAATCCTGAAAGCCATCCTTAAATGATCCCGAAAAAGCCCCGAAATGACCCTGACGGGATCCCGAAAGGATTCCAAAAACTATCCAGAAATGATGCCGGAAAGGTCCTCAAATGATCCCCTAATAGTTCCGAAATGACCGTGACGAGATCCCGAACTGATCCCGACAACTATCCAGAAATTATGCCGAAAGGGTCCGCAAATGATCCCGTATTAGTCGAGAAAAAGTCCCGAAATGACCCCGACGGGATCCCGGACGAATCCCAAAAACCATCCAGAAATGATGCCGGTAGGTATCCCAAATGATCCCGAAATAATCCCGAAATGACCTCGTCGGCATCCCGGACGGATACCGAAAATTATCCAGAAATGATGCCGCAAAGGTCCACAAATGATCCCCTAATAGTCCCGAAATTACCCTGATGGGCTCCCGGACGGATCTCGAAAACCATCCAGAAATGATGCCGGAAGAGCCCCCAAATGATCCCGAAAAAGTCCCCAAATGACCCCGACGATATCCCGGACGGATACCGAAAACCATCCAGAAATGATGCCGGAAGAGCCCCCAAATGATCCCGAAAAAGTCCCCAAATGACCCCGACGAGATCCCGCACGGATCCCGAAAACCATCCAGAAATGATGCCGGAAGAGCCCCAAATGATCCCGAAAAAGTCCCCAAATGACCCCGACATACTCCAGAAAAGGTTCCGAAATGGCTCCGAGGGAATCAACGACGGATCGCGAAAACCATACAGAAATGATTCCGGAAGGATCCCAAAATGATCCCGAAATAGTCCGGAAATGACCCAGATGGGATCCCGCACAGATCCAGAAATGATCCCGGAAGGGTCCAAACACTATCCCGGAAAAGTAACAAAAAATCCCGAAATGGCTCCTACGGCATCCCGGACGGATCCAGAAATGATCTCGGAAGGGTCCCCAAATGATCCCAAAATGGTCCCAAAATGACCCTGACGGGATCCCGAAAACAATACAGGAATGATGCCGGAAAGGTCCTCAAATGATCCCCTAATACTCCCGAAATGACCGTGACGGGATCCCGACAACTATCCAGAAATGATGCTGAAAGGGTCCGCAAATGATCCCGTATTAGACGAAAAAAAGTCCCGAAAGGACCACGACGGGATCCCGGACGAATCCCAAAAACCATCCAGAAATGATGCCGGTAGGTATCCCAAATGATCCCGAAATAGTCCCGAAATGACCTCGTCGGCATCCCGGACGGATCTCGAAAATTATCCTGAAATGATGCCGGAAAGGTTCCCAAATGATCCCCTAATAGTCCCGAAATTACCCTAATGGGATCCCGGACGGATCCCGAAAACCATCCAGAAATGATGCCGAAAGGGTTCCCAAATGATCCCGTATTAGTCGCGAAAAAGTCCCGAAATGACCCCGACGGGATCCCGGACGGATCCCGAAAACCATCCAGAAATGATGCCGAAAGGGTCCCCAAATGATCCCGTATTAGTCGCGAAAAAGTCCCGAAATGACCCCGACGGGATCCCGGACGGATCCCGAAAACCATCCAGAAATGATGCCGGATGAGCCCCAAAATGATTCCGAAAAAGTCCCCAAATGACCCCGACGAGATCCCGGACGGATCCCGAAAACCATCCAGAAATGATGCCGGAAGAGCCCCCAAATGATCCCGAAAAAGTCCCCAAATGACCCCGACGATATCCCGGACGGATCCCGAAAATCATCCAGAAATGATGCCGGAAGAGCCCCCAAATGATCCCGAAAAAGTCCCCATATGACCCCGACGAGATCCCGCACGGATCCCGAAAACCATCCAGAAATGATGCCGGAAGGGTCACCAAATGATCGCGAAATAGTCCCGAAATGATTCCGGAATAGTCCCGAAAATGTTCCAAAATAACCCTGACGGGATCCCGTAAACTATACAGAAATGATCCCGGAAGGGTCCCAAAATGATCCCGAAATAGTCCCGAAAAAGTCCCGAAATTACCCCGGCGTAATCCCGGACCGATCCCGAAAACCATCCAGAAATGATCCCGGAAGGGTCTCGATATGACCCTTACGGGATTACAAATAAGGTGAAGCTAATTATAAAACCATGTTAATAAGGCAGCAGGCGCATTGGAGCGAATAAAAAGTTAGATAGAAACATACAGGTAAAGCTAATAAAAGCGTGCTAATAAAAACAATAGATGGAGGGCGGATGGCGGGAGTAGAGGAGAAGACCACTGATCGTTCCTCCAAAATTGTCTAGATCTCGTTCTGTATGTACCAGATACCAAAAACTATTGATTTAGGAGAAAATTTAGATTGAGTTATAACAATTTATGGATTTTACACCAGAGGGGGAGATAAAGGGGCGGGCGGAGGGTGTCACTGCTTACTTTGTAAGCCCTCGACTTATTTGACCCCTTGAGTCTGTGATATTGGTGAAGGCCAGTATACGTAAAGTTATAATGTGTAAAAATTATGAAAAATAATTTCTCTTTCCATGTTCGAAAAAAATTTCGCTAGTAGACTACTGTCTGTGTCCCAAATTTCATCAAAATCCGTGTAGCCATTCTGGCGTGATTCAGTCGCAAAGACGAAAAAATATAATTATTAAATTATAACTGTTCCTAGGGGGCGGGGACCACGCCCCTTTTGAAAAATATATAGCTAGTAGATCCTTCTAGACTATTGGCTATATGTGTGCAAAATTTCATACAAATCGGTCCAGCCGTTCTTGCGTTATTGAGTCACAAAGACAAACGTCTGGACAAACATCCAAACATCCAAACATCTTAACATCCAAACTTTCCCATTTATAATATATATTAGATATATACCACCGATCTTTATGATTTTTTCAGACAACAATATATGCTATATACGTAAGCATTCGTTGAAATTTGAAGCCTCTAGCTCTTAAAATAGGGCAGTAATTACGAAAAGTTTCTTATCTGAACTATCGGTTGTGGGGGATATATACTATATATACGACCGATCTCATCAATTTTTTCAGGTAACAATATGTGCAATATACGAAATTATATGGTGAAGTTTGAAGCTTCAGTCTATTAAATTCAGTAAGATATGACAAAAATACTCTTTTTCTGAAAAATCGGTTGTATGGAGGATATATGCTATAGTGGTCCGATCCGGCCGGTTCCGACAAATGTCTAATCGGACACCCAGATACACCCGCTCACCAAATTTTATCAAGATATCTCAAAAATTGAGGGACTAGTTTGCATACAAACAGACAGACGGACAGACGGACATGGCTAAATCAACTCAGCTCTTCATCCTGATTATTTCGGTATACTTAATGGTGGGTCTATCTATTTTCCTTTAAGGACTTACAATTTTGGGTTTCGTGACGAAATTAATATACCATTTCATTTTCATGAAAGGTATAAAAAGCAGTAAACACGGGCAGAGGCAACAACAGACAAGACAGCGAAAAGGAGTTACAGTCGTACAGCTAAGTTAAATTACTAACATTGTACATATATTAATAAATTAAATACAACATTTTTACATAAAATTCATACATACATATAAAGGAATAATAAGAAAAAATTATTAGGGCTTTTTGTTAAACCAATAGTTTAAGTATATTAAAGTGAAAAACAACAATAAATTAGCAAAGTCACTTTTTGAACAAGCTGAATTAGGGTGTGTATGATTTTCGCGATAAATTATTCAATTGCTATGAGTGATATTGAAGTAAGGGCAATAGAAGCTCAAGAGTCATTTTTAAAAATCACCAAACGAATTTTACAAAGTCGCCCATTATCTACAAGAGAAGAAAAATTAACAGAAATCAAAGAATTACTTATCGAATCGTATAATTCCATTATATCTTTAATCTTTAGAAAATATTTCAAGTGTTAACGTAAAATCCATTAACGATATTATAGTAGGTTGTAGAGAGCAGCTTATCAAATGTTTTGCTAAGCTACAATGCAGAATAAAGGTTCCACAAGATTTTACTTCATTACTGCGTGAAGATATTATTAAAGAACACGAATCAGGTGACGAATTCGTATATGATACTTTGCAAGTTTCCGGAAAAATATTAAACGGCACGCTTCCTTAAACGCGGTAGATAATTGAGATAATTTACTTACTTTTCAAGATAAGCAATACGTATTCACTAAAGAAGCAAACGCAAGTATTTCTAAAAATTCAAATATGGCTACCGTACAGCAAAAAAATCATTTGTAACAATCTGTGCGTCTATAATTCGTGACAATTATTCAGGGGACCCACTGGCTCTCGAATCGTTTATCGATAAATTAGATCGTGTTGAAAGTTTAGCTGAGGAAAACTTAATACCCACCCTAATATCATTTTTGAAATCTAAACTGGAGGGAAAGGTTGAGAAGCTCTTCCTACGAGTATTTTATCTACCAGCGATATAAAAATTTCCTTACGAGCACGAATAAAGCCTGACAGCTCAAAGGTTGTTGCAGGAAAAATCGCAGCCGTACATGTAAAAATAAAATAAATGTAAGGCGCGATAACCTCCGAAGAGATCTAAGGCCGAGCTTCTCTTCCAATTTGCGTCGTGCTCCTCTTGCTTTTCCCTACAAATTGGCCGGACGGGACCTACATGTTTTATGCCGACTCCGAACGGCATCTGCAAGGCAGATGAGTTTTCACTGAGAGCTTTTCATGGCAGAAATACACCCGGAGCGCTTGCCAAACACTGCCGAGGGGCGACCCCGTTAGAAAAATTTTCTTCTAATTGAAAAACCTTATTTCTAAAATTTTGATGTTGCTTTGCCCGGGGTGTGAACCCAGGGCATACGGTGTGGTAGGCGGAGCACGCTACCATCACACCACGGTGGCCGCCTTACATATAAGCAACAATATTATTCGACTTTTTCTAAACGTGTAGAAGAACTATCAAACGTATTCAACGTTCTTTAATCATTGAAGGCATAACACAAACAAAAAAGCTCAAGAGATGGCAGTCGAGCAAACTGCCAACATTTGCCGATTAAATGTCAAATCAAGTTTAGTTAAACTTCATGTGCCCGGTAGTATACAATTGTAGCAATTTGGAAAAATAAGTCAAATAAAACAAAAGTTCCGAAAGAATAAAGCCCGATGTTTTCAGTAGCTTCCTAATTATCAATTCTAAGTCGATTAAGAGCATAATATCACTCGAACTATTATTTGCCTGACCCCCAGACCCTACTTGAAAAAAACATCATCTTGCAGCTGGTAGTCTACATTTGTAGTCACCATATAAATGTATGCCAAATATCATTATCTTGTGGACTTCAGCTTGTTGCAACATGATTTTTTGCAACTGTCACTACGCTTGGCTTACCCAAGTACGTTGGTTTACCCAGTACATACCCTCTATGCCTGCCAAATAAGGTATAAAAATTTGGTTTGCGTGCGATGCTAAATCGTTCTATCCACTCAAAAGTGAGATACGTACGGGAAAGAACTCAAGTTCTAGTCGATCAACCAACGTAGGAGAAGGTTTTATACAAAGGTTAGTATGCCATTGGGAGAACACCGCAAGGACTATAATTTGTGAAAATTTTTTCACATCGCTAAACTTGGGCAAGTATTTAATGTCCAAAAGTCTTGCTCTTCTTGGTAGTTTTCGCCAAGAGAAGACTTTTGTACCAAATGAAATGAAGGCTGACCGCAATCGAGCAGAAGAGTCTACCATTTTCGGGTTCATAGATGGAAAGTTTTCTTTGATATCTTACGTCCCAAAAAGAAGCAGAGCAGTCATAATACTTGCCAGTACACCTTTGACAGATTCAATTGTAGTTGAAAACAAAAACATGCCACAATATATCCTTGATTACAATACAAACAAAGGAGGCGTCGACGCAATGTATAAGATGCTTTCTGCATATTCACCGAAACGCAAAACTTTGCGTTGGCCCTTGCCCATGTTTTATAACATGCTAGATATAAGTGCACTTGCATCATTCATCATTTACTCGGAAAATAATCCATATGACCGTCGTACAGACGCGCGAGGAAAATTCTTGCGGAGCTTGGCCAAGCAGCTTTTTATGCCAGCAATTGAACAAAGCACTAAAGTTCCGCGGGTGGTGGGATACATCCAAACACGTAAAGCTATGGAAATGACACTAGATGGATCCCTTGCTGTCACTTCTGAAGGTCCATTTTACCTGATATTTCCAGCATATCAACAGCATATCCTCTACGTTGTCAACACTGTGAAATGGGAAATCGTAAAAGTACACGCAAAATCTGTAGTTGGTGTAAAAAAGCAGTGTGCGATGCTCATGCCGAAACATATACTTTGGGAAAATTCTGTTCAGTTCCTGAAAACTAATACATTTTTTAACTTAAAATTATTACCTGAATTCAATATTTTTAAATAAAAACTTAGTACACACGTACATGTCAAATAATCACCATACAAGTATTTTTTTCTAAACATTACCGTTGTTTTACATGCAGTTACATGCTTGCTACAAATGTAGACTTAAGTAAGTAAGTTTTATATCCCGGGCACATGAAGGTTAAATCGATCCTTGCCTCAACCCATTTTAAAGACCCGAAAGATGTTGTAGCAAAATTAATCGTCGAACAGAACAATGAAGTACAAGAAAGACAGGTATTGGCGTTTCGTGCTCGTACCAGTAATAACTTTAGATCATACCGCGGCAATCAAAGGTGATCTTATGGGCATAACTTTAGTCGAGGTCACAACAGTAGTCGAGGTTATAGGCAAAACCACAACAGCAACGCAAATTTTTCTAACAATAACTCGAGACAAACTCAAAGAGTTCCTAGCGGCAGGAACAATAACAACTATAACAATAATTCAAGACATACCAACAACAATAGACAAACCAATGTCCGTACTTTAAACGCGGAAGCCCCTCAGGAGCGAACACTGAGGGAGCAAACCGAGTAAATGCGGCCAACAAACAAAGCGAGGTATCCATATATTGCTTAAATGTAAACTACACAGATTTTGTTGAGTTAGGATGTACCGATTCGCACAAATGGTGCACATTTCTTGTTGACACACAAGCAGACATCTCCGTAATTAAGTTTTCCGCCTTAAATAAAGATACGCCCATGGACAGCGATAATTTAATAAATATAACAGATGTACATCAGGTACAGTGTTGATTCTTGGAAAAATAGCAACAAATTTAACAACATCCAATTACTTTTTTAAACATACATTACATGTCGTTCCAGACAATTTTAACATCCCTTCTGATGCCATTCTTGGCAAAGATTTTCTCAAAGCATACAGACGCAACATAAATTACGCAAATGATCGCTTTTCGTTTTGGTTAAATAACCAAAAATTTGAGAAACCAATTTTACATAGTACAAACGTTAATACATGCATCATACCACCCAGGCGTGAGGTGTACCGTGTCTTTAACTTAGGGAAACCCAACCGACAGCTATTCATAGAATCGCAGGAAGTTTGCGACGGCGTTTTCACGGCAAGGTGTATTGCCAACAATAGCAATCCTATATTAAAAATTATTAATACAACAGATAAAGTGAAGCTAGTTAAAAATTGTCACGTTCAGTCAGAAATGTTAAGCAACTACAATGTTTATTCTATTAAATAAACAACAGCAGATGCAAAACGCATAAGCGAACTCACAAATATACTTACTCAGCAAATACCTAGCACTGAAAAAGAAAAATTATTAAACCTATGCCTTCAATACGCAGATATATTCGCATTAAAGGATGACGTAATGACAATAATGAATTTTTATGAGCAAAACTTAGAGTTTATATGAAGAATTACCGATTACGCTATTCGCAGCGAGAGGAAATTGATAGGCAAGTAAAAAAATCTTTTAAAAAATAATCTTATAGAAGAATGTAATCCAAACTACAACAGTCCTCTGATTTTAGTTCCAAAAAAAAAATAAACAGTGAAGTCAAAAAGCTTACAGAATGTGTGTTGATTTCGGTGCTATCAATAAAAATCTTATAGCTGATAAATTCCTTTGCCCCGCGTTGATGATATCTTAGATAATCTAGGCATAGCACAATTTTTTTCCACGTTGTACCTTTTCTCAGGATTTCATCAAATTCCACTACATGTTGACTTGCGCGATATCACGTCATTTAGTACTGATCGAGGTGCTTTTATATTAAAGGTTTTGCCATTTGGATTACATGTTGCCCTCAATTCATTTTCAGGAATGATGTCCATAGCGTTTTCGGGAATTTCTCCGAATGAAGCATTTTTATATATTGACGATATTATTGTCATTGGATGTAGCGAAGAACATCACTTATAAAATTTTAAGAAGTTTTTTGATACCTGCCGAACATTTAACCTTAAACTAAATCCACAAAAATGTAACTTCCTTCGCTCCCGGGTAACATTCCTAGGTCACAAATACTCGTCAACCGGAATTTCACCGAATAATTCAAAAATTGACAAAATCCAAAGCTACCCTATACCGACAGATAAAGATTCTTGTAGGCGATTTGTTGCTTTCGCGAATTACTATCGCAGGTTTTTACCCAACTTTGCTTTGCTAGCAGCACCATTAAATGCACTAAGTCGAAAAAACGCGCAATTTTTCTGAAGTGATGAATGCAAACATTCATTTGAATGTTTAAAAATGGACTTGATTTCACTAAAAATTTTGCAGTATCCTGACTTAACAAAAAAATTCATTGTAACAGTCGATGCATCAAAAACAGTTTGCGGCGCAGTACTAAGCCAGCTCCATGACGGCAACGATTTACCAGTGCATTTCGCTTCTAAATCCTTTAGCAAGTCTGAGCAAAACAAGCCTATTATAGAGCTAGAACTGTTAGCGATTTACTTCGCTATTAAGGAATTTCGACCATACATATATGGAACGCATTTCACGGTTAGGTCAGACCATAGACCTCTGTTCTATCTTTTCAACATGAAAGATCCAACATCAAAACTTGCCAGAATCAGGCTAGAACTCGCGGAGTACGATTTCACAATCGAGTATATTGAAGGAAAAACCAACGTAGCAGCTGATGCACTTTCGCGCATTTCATTTTCTGATTCAAAACAAGAATCTAAACACATTCTGGCAATGAAAACTCGGTCAATGACGAAAAAATGCCAACCAAAT
This sequence comes from Eurosta solidaginis, assembly GCF_040869045.1. NCBI lineage: Eukaryota > Metazoa > Arthropoda > Insecta > Diptera > Tephritidae > Eurosta > Eurosta solidaginis. The sequence continues at coordinate 78,942,818 of NC_090324.1, read as the reverse complement.
ACAAACAATGAAAGTCACACTTCAACAGAGAAAGTTATGGTGTATAAAAAATTCGAATTCGAATTTTCAAGGAAGGTACCGAAAATAAGATCTCAAATATGTTATGATAAAAATAAAACAAATTTTAATGTTCTTATATTTGCGCATATTAAATCAAAACGCATTTTCTTAACTAGTGTTGCTTGCTACTGTTAACGAAACTCTGAATTTAGATGATTTGCTTTCGAGGTTGCAAAAGGCGGCCGACAGTCAGCACTTTAAGAAAATATAATGGCCAAAAGATGACATAATTTTTAAACATATTTCCATATCCGAGCTAAAACCAAAGGAAATGACATCCTAAAAATATTAGAAATAATAGTAACTGACCCGGCGGAAACAGTGACTAATAACGACAAAAAACTACAGTTAATGACCATTTACCACACTGACCCATTATCAGGCGGTCATTGTGAAGCAAAAATGCTATACGCTACACTGAGAACAAAGTTTCATTGGAAAAATATGACGAGAGATATATCCAAATTTGTGAAGCTCTGCGCATACACAATAAAGTTAAGCCCAAAAATAAAGAAAAATTATTTATTATGCCAACACCAATAAAGCCTTTCGATGTTGTTGTAGTACACACAATCGGCCCTTTACCAACCTCTGACATCGGTAACAAGTTCGCTGTTACCTTGATATGTGATTTAACAAAATATTTTGTAACCTGATAAAACAGCCAGTACTGTTGCCAAAGCCATTTTTGAAGGGTTCATTCTTACCTACGGTATAATGAATGCCATTAGAACGGATTTAGGCACGGAGTATAAAAACGAAATCTTTAACGAATTATGTAATATTTTGAAAATAAACCATGACTCTTCTACGGCTAACCACCATGAAACAGTCGGTACAATAGAACGTAACCATCGTGTTTTTAATGAATATCTTCGCGCATACTTGAATGAAACATCTTCTGACTGGGATACCTACTTAAAATATTTCACATTTCATCATAACGTAACCGTTAAATCAGCTTTCGATAATAAGATAACGCCATTTGAGTTAGTTTTCGGCAAACACGCCATATTACCGCAAGAGGTACAAACTGTTACAATCGATCCTATTTACAATATTGATAACTATGCTAAAGAAATGAAGTATAGGATGCAAAAATCGCATAATCTCGCAAAAAGTTTGGTAAGTAAACACAAAGCTTGAAACAAGTTGCTATATGATAAAGGCGCGCGACCGTTAAATTTGAAAATAAATGAATTGGTACTAGTCGAAAGACAGCCTTACGAAAAACATAACAGCATCTATGAAGGCCCATTTCAGGTTCAAAAGGTTGACGGTGTTAATGTCACAATCTTTGATGAAACACAAAAAAAAATCTAGGACAATACACAAAAATAGATTAAGGAAAATTAATTAAAAAAAAAAATTAAAAAAATGGATATGTACAATTTTAGCCTTAAAATATATATTCACGCGCATATGTATCTACGAATTTTTAGATTAGTGCTGAATAAATTTTAAACTTATACATTTATGAAAAAAAATTTTGAATTACGTACCTACATTTTACATTTTCAATAAAACACTCAAATTGATTAAACTGAACGAATAAAAAAAAGGGGAAAAATATAACTTACCAATTTAAAAAGTTATTCGTTCAGTTCGTTCAATTAATGTACAACCCTGACAGCGGGACGATGATTGTTTCAAGCCTGATCAACTTGGTACAGTCTTCTTTCCTTTGGAAGGATGGTGTAGTGCCACCGCATATAAATTAGAATAAGATGAAAATACTTATAGCTATAGTATGTTAACGCCTTTATAACATAAGTATCATATATTTATATTCTACCGCTAATTTCTCTTTGTACCAATCATACATTAATGAGCTACTCTGTAACTGTCTATTAAAGTTAATAAACTTAATCTTAGCAGAACCTTGCCATGCACTCATTATTTAATTTAGTTCGCATACGTAAGAAGTAAGTACCTGTACACGGCGACTGTACAATATGCCTGAAGAAAATGAAGGAAACCGGTTGAGGACCACGGCAACGAAACATATAAAATGTGAATAGTAACCCTACCCAATGCAAAAGTGCTACTACAACAGAAAAGTTAAAAGGCAAACATTTTTGAAGCCATTATTCGAATATAATTTGACCTTATCCGGCACCATTTCCTTAAGACTACGAATATTTCTGTTGAGAATGGACCAAATCGGTTAAAGACCACGCCCACTTTTATATAAAATTGTATTTTAAAACAATCGCAAATGAGCATTTATCAAAATTGCTTTATATCAATGATTTTAACTTAAAAAATCGTATGAAAAGAACAAATGCGGAATATTTAAATTTGAGCGCACGGCGTCTGACGCGATGTTGTGATAGCGTGCTCCGCCTACCATACCACAGATCCAGGGTTCAATTTCCGTCAAAGTAACATTAAAAATTTCGAAATAAGCTTTTCTAAGTGGCATTTTCCTCGGCAGCGATTTAGCAAAAATTCCGAGTGTATTTCTGCGATGAAAAGCTTTTCAGCGATAACTCATCTGGCCCATAAAGGCCCCATTCTGATACCACGTGAATCCCTCCCCTACTCAAACCAGCAGGTAGATTAAGCCAATATCAAGAATTTTTTAGTTTTCAAATTAGCAATTTCACAAAGATAATCAAAGAAGGTAGATCCCAAAAATCCCTTCCTCATGTGCCAAACCGAAGGACCATGGCACCGAAAGTGCTTAACTGTTTCCAATTGCTGTGTATGCCTCCCGATTGCAATGTGGCCGGTTATAAGTCCGACCACCAGAGATATGCCCTCGCTTTCAAGAAGAAACAGACTTCTCGTACGTTTTCATCCCATTCAGGCCACATAAGCTTAGGTTGATAGCAAGATTCCTCCATCTCACTCCCGCTTATCTAAAGAAAATCTTTTCATAATGAGCTTACGAGTAGCGAGTGGCATGCTCAATCCCTTCCAGAACTATGAAAGTGGGACGGATGTGCCCTCTCTTGCAAATTCGTTAATTATATCATTGCTCGGTATATCCGAGTGTGCAGGCACCCATACCAGACCAAAGAAAGTTTTCTCATAAATACGATATTTTGTTATAGCCGTGAACAGCCTTTCTCAGGTGATCAGCGACCTCCATAATTGCAGAGACCTCCGTCTGAAATACGCTACAATAATCGGTTATGTTAAAGGATAGATTCCAATCTAGTTAAGGTGAAAAAATACCGCTACCCACTTTCTTATCCAGTTTGTAGCCGTCAGTATGTATTTGAAGCCCTTCACCCAGGTCCGGGAGCTCCTTCAACCAATAATCCCTATCCGGGGAAGACATCGTACTTCCTATAAATAAAGTCAATCGGAGCTAACTCTCGAAGGTGATTCCAAATTCTTTATAATGGCTGCATGGTAATCCACATTGTCTTTTCAGCCGAAAAGCTCTCGCAGCCGCAGAGCAGATAAAGCCGCGCATTGCTTGGCCATAAGATCACACGGCCACGCCCACCGAGTCATCCGTCGAATTGACACTGTGTGGGGTTCTGCGCCCTCCTCGCTCTTAGCTCTCTCCGGCTTTATCTCCAGCTCCGGTTTATAGGCAACCTTTTAGTCAACTATTGCATCTATGTTGTTGTTGTTGAAGCAGTGCTTCGCCACATCCAATAGGGTCGACTACTCACAAATTGTCATCAGGAGTTGGATGAGTTGGTTCCACATAGGTGTCACGTGGAACACGTTACAAGCAAGTAAAATTAAAGCAAACTCTTGAAAAGGTTAATTTATTTCAATTGTAGATTTAAAGATTTCTTTTTTTAGTTTTCTTCCGAGCTGAAAAACTATGATGATCTTCAAAATGCATTTTACAACAATTAATAAATATTGCTTAATAAATATTAATAAACATTGCTTAACAAATTTAATAATTTTCTAGTGAAAAATTGCGACAGTATTGTTTATAGCTAAGTAAAAATACAATAAAGATTGATAATTATTACTCATAAACTATAAAACAATAGTTATAAATGAGAAACTTTATTAAAATAACAAAATAGCATATAGTTTTCCTCCATTTATCAAATCATTTCTAATATGAATTATAAGTAAATTATATTTTATAAATAAATATACCTATATTATTTATATAATAAATTATTATTACTTATTATTTTTTATAAATTAATGGATTTGTATGGTCTCAGAAATTGAGAAATATCAATTTCTTTTGTATTATAATTATATTTACTACATCTTTTAGCTGTTTTCGGAAGGATTTTCAATGTACAAGTTTGTATTTTTCAAATCGAACTTCATATTTTCATATTATTACTTACTTAATTGGCACTTAACCGTTTAAGCGGTTATGGCCGTCCAACAAGGTGCGCCGCGCCAATTGCTTCTTTTCTCTGCCAACCGGCGCCAATTGGTCAAACCAAGGGAGTTTAAATCGTTTTCCACCTAGTCTTTCCAGCGGAGTGGGGGCCGCCCTCTACCTCTGCTTCCATAGGCGGGTTCCGATAGAAACACTTTCTTGGCCGGAGCGTCACCTTTCATTCGCATAACATGGCCTAGCCAGCGCATCCGCTGCGTTATAATTCGCTGGACTTGACTGATGTCTGCGTAGAGCTCGCTATAGCCGAGTAATTTTTCTCATGCCCATTTAATGTCCTACTAGCATGGCTCACTGATTTCCCTTCTTGGCTTAGCACTGCACCGATACCTATCAGTAGTCAAAACTAACCCAGCGGGTCAGGGGGATAGAATATACCCGCGGTAGGTATGCCTGTCGTAAGAGGCGACTAAAATACCGGATTGGCCTGAAGGTTTAATGTGGCCATATAAATCGTTCCCGAGATGGTCGGGCCAGCACCTTAATGATGCTGTGTTACCGGAGCGTACCGGATCTGTAAACGGGAAAGGACCATCACATCGATCACTCCCTAAACCTTCGGGGAGCAACCGTATCGCTACAACAACAACAACAACAACAACAGTAGTCAAAACGATTCTTTTATTAAAATCAGGATAATAAAGTATAGGCGAATTAATTACAATATTCCGCAATTTCTCGAAAGCATCTGTATACGACTGATTTTTTAGCATTTATCTTGATACTTTTTTTCAAATACTTTATTATAGGACTTGCAATAAAGGACTAGTTTTTTATGAATTTTCGGTAATAACCGGTTAAACCAAGAAAGGGTTTTATTTCTCTCACAGTCTCTGCTAACTTTAACCGTTGTATTGCCTAATTTTTTTCCGGATTTTGCTTTATACCTTTATTTATAATTATATGCCTAAGAAAATTCGTCTCCTTAGATATGAATGTACAACGAAAAAAAAAATATTGGGCTTTACCCAACTTATCAAATAATAACTCAATATTTGGAAGTGGAAACTTATTATCCGCTGTTATTTCATTCAATTTTCTAAAGTCAATAACTAATCGCCATTTTTGTTTCATGGAGTTATCGGAAGTTTTTTTACTATTTACAAAGGTCCTGGCGACTTAGTGTTTCGAATAATATTCGAATAATATTTTGTTTTAACATATCCTTTTCCGAAAATTGAGGAGGCTATAATTTTTAAAATATATTGGCTTAGCATATTTTTTCATAATTTTGTGTTTAACACAATTTTGACCCTCTATATAAAATAGATCTTTATTTTAAAACACACATTTTTCAAGAATGTACATTCTTCTTTTTTAATATCCTTTGGATTTAAATCTTTAAGTGGCATAATTTCGAGTTTTTCCAAATAATTAACCTCCTCATATTTATTATTAAAGCCATTATCAAAAAACTTTATGTCATTATTTACTGTCAATTTATTATTTTTATACTCAGCTGAGCAGAGCTCACAGAGTATAATAACTTTGCTCGCATAACGGCAATCCGTAAAGGCATAAACTAATCGAGATAGATATAGACTTCTATATATCAAAATGATCTGGGCGAAAAAAGAAATTTTTTTAGCCATGTCCGTCGGTCCGTCCGTCCGTCCCTCCGTCCGTAAACACGATAACTGGAGTAAATTTTGAGGTATCTTGATGAAATTTGGTATGTAGGTTTCTGGGCACTCATCTCAGATCGCTATTTAAAATGAACGAAATCGGACTATAACCACGCCAATTTGGCAGTCGTTGAAGATAACATGATGAAATTTGGCAGGAACGTTACCACTATTACTATATATGTGCCAATAATTAGCAAAATCAAATGAAGAACACGCCCACTTTTTAAAAAAAATTTTTTTTAAGTCAAATTTTAACAAAAAATGTAATATCATTACAGTATAAAAGTAAATTATGTCAACATTCGACTCCAGTAATGATATGGTGCAGATCAGTATCAGTCGCTCGATTTGCTGGTTTTACAAAGTTCAAACGCACACACATACACACACACACACACACACACATGCACACATTTGCGGTTTTGAACGGATGCGCCTAAATATAGGCAACGAAATTGTTTTGTTGTTTTGCGGTGTCATACGCATGCATCTAAATCAGTGGTTCCCAACCTTTTCTAGGCCAGGGACCACTTTTACATTTCTGTTGGTGCCAGGGACCACTAGTTAAGTAGGTATAATAAAAAAATTTAAAAATCAAATCGAACTTTATTTAAAACCTCAATGGGTATTTATGTACACAAAAATAAATTTAAAAAATGTTCGGTAATTTGGTATCAATGTGATTTTTGAGCTTGTATATTCTGTACGAGCTCGTGGATCCTCGGACTAATGCTGTTGCTTAAAGCTACACGCAGATCATCACTTACTTCCAAACGATTCCTTGCCTTGTTTTTAATTACCAACAAAGCAGAAAATCCCTGCTCACATAAATAAGTCGTTGAAAAACATATCAAATAACGCAAGGCAATTTCTCGAAGTTTGTTATAAAAAATAGCTTTTTTACACCAAAACGACTCTATTGAATTCGATTCAAAAGCATCCTTGCAGTTTCTGTCATTTTGGAGTTCTATCAGTTCTTCCTGGATTCCTTCAGCAACTTCACTTACGTTCATGGTAAAAGGGCTACGAATCAGTTTTTGATCAACTATAGCTTCTTCGGCATATTCTGGGAAGTAACGATTGAATTCATCAATCAACATTTGTAAATGAGTTTTAATGTTTTTTTGGATATTTGCTACACTCGAGCCATACTTTTTGTCTTCCACAAGAGTTTTAAATGTCGCAAACGCAGAATAATTTTTTTCTTCAAGTTTACTTATCCACAACTGAAGTTTGCAAATAAAAGCTCGAAGTTTGTCTTCAAAAATGAATATATTTCCGACGTTTTGTAATTGTTTATTTCCGGAACCTTGCAGTTGCATATTCAGTTTATTCAAATGTTCGAAAATGTCCACAAGATAAGCCAAATTTAGCTGACACGTCGGATTAGTAAACTGTTTTGAAATATCATTCATTTTTTTATCAACCAGAAATATCTCAACCTCTGCCCTTAGTTCGTACAATCTTGCCAACATATTACCTTTCGAAAGCCATCGAACTTCTGTGTGAAAAAGAAGTGCTTCATGGTTAGACTCCATATCAGTGCACAACTTTTTGAAAAGGCGTGTATTTAATGCGCTGCTTTTAATTACATTCACAACTTTTATGGCCATTTGCAACGTATCAGTAAGGCATACGGGTAAAGTCTTAGAAGCTAATGCCTGGCGATGAATTAAGCAATGTGACGTTATTACATTGGGATTTTTCTGTTTAACTAAAGTCGACAAACCAGAACGTGAACCTATATCATTTGACATTAGCTCAATTCGGGCTTTGACGGTGTTATTGGACAGAGGTATATCCTGAATTTTTTTCTTGGCCTCTAATCCCAGTACTTCTTCGACGGCTTTGATCATACAGGGTTTCACAAGCGTTTCCCCGATTGTATGAGGTTTTTTAGATTGTGCTATCAATTTAGAAATCTCAAACGAAGCTACTAATGATTTTTGTGACGCTGAAAATCTCGTACCACTAGGTCCGAGTTTCATTTTTTTTTAGGTTTTCTAAATTTTCCTTCAAAGAATTCTACTGGACGGTCAGACAAATTCGGATGTACCGTGTCTAAGTGGCGTTTTAACTTCGCCGGTTTTAAAGCTTCATTTGCGAGGACAGTTGAGCATATAACACACTGTGGTTTTATTTCTCCCTTATTTTCTATCGAGGTAAATCCAAACTTTATGTAGTTACTGTCGTATTTTCTCTTGGGCGCCATGTCCTTAAAATAAAATTAAAAAAAAAAAATAGAGCTAAATACAAACTAGGAAAAAAACCGTAAGTTCAGACATTTTAAAAAATATTTATCTTGGTGTTACACTACGATCACACTGCAACGGACTTTTGTCGTCCATCAGCAAACACACATCCGCACACATGTGTTTTAAATGTGCTCGCAAGTTTCATTCGATTTCACCCGAATGTAAACAAACTTTTGCTCGTCCGTGCAAATAGAACGCGCTCGAATTTGCCGGCCGTGCCGGACTACAAAAATCGGTTGCAGTGTGCGCGTAGCCTAAGTTAGCTTCTCCCGTGACACAACAAATCCAAGTAAGTAGCTCTCTCGTGACAAATGCATAACCAAGTAAGCAGGTGGAAAACTAATCGATACTTACTTGTTTTGGTTTTGTCACGGGAGGTACTTATTTTTTATATAACACAAAAACAAAAAAAAATGTACTACGAACCCACGAATAACAAATCTTTGCACTAGAATTATCAATTCGACTTTTAGAAGTTCATAAACATTTAAAGTCGTGACCTCTAGTTATCTAACCGATAGTGTTCTTACAAGGAACATCAGCTGTTCTTCCTTGCATGGAATAGGTAACCTTGTAATTGAACCATGTTACTTCACATGTGCATATGCATATACCTATATTGATGTTTCATTAAAATTACGATATCATATCAAATCATATACAAATCACAGCAGCAATTTGATATGCACTGATTCAACACCATTTACACATAATCGTGAGCTCACTTAAACAGAAATATACGCTTTTAAAATGTACATGGTATTCCAGAAATCGAAGTTTTTTAGACCAACGAAAACAATTTAATTAAAATGTCTACTTACCTGTACCATTAACGGACAAATTCAAAAAATAAAGTTAAGAACAATGATCAGTAATGATCAATTCCCTTCCTCATACAGTAAAGTAATACGAAATGCTATTACAGAAACTGAAATATAACAAATGACTGGGTTAGTTATGAGCGACGCACTGTTTTTTCAGTATCAGTGAAGAGAGTGACTGCTACCTTCAATAGCTGTTACTTTTTAAGAAAATCACAATCGCTATTCCGATTTCACTTATGTATTCTTATTTTATGGAGGGGGGTCCTACAGCAGCGAAATTTGGCATAATAACTTTTTTGGTAATACGATTTGGCATTAGGCTCAAATTACAGAAACAAAATACATAAAAAATAAATATATATATGTGGAGCAACCGTTATTTTGCCATGCCATATGTGGATAGTTTTTGTTTACCAACCGTTAAATTTCAAATCATTCGCGGACCATATTTTGGTTGGGAACCGTTGATCTAAATGATATAGATCGGCCAGAACCAGTGTTGCCAGGTTAGCCTTTTCGAGGCTAGATTTAGCCTTTTTTTTGCCTTTAGCCTCGAAATTTTGTGTTTAGCTTCGTGACTTTTTTCTAGCCTTTTTACTCCGAATGTATTTTTAAAAATTTCTAAAATAAAATAGTTTCAATAGTTCCTGTGAACACCTAATACCTAATAGTATGAGTTCTCTACAAAAGATTAATTCTTTTTCTGCTGAAAATTCGTTGAAAATTTCAAAGCCAGGTGTATTTTCTTACTTTGAAAAAGGGAAGTATAGTTATTCTTCAAGTCAAATAGCATTAATAGAGCTGCAGTGGCGAAAACTTATAACTATACAATGGAAAAATGTACACTCCACCATGGAATTTTGGTCGGAAGTCCGAGAACATAAAAATGCATTAAACGAACCTCCTTTTTTAGAACTTGTCGAATTCATATTTAGTCTTTTAGTATTACCACTCAGTAACGCTGAGGTTAAAAGAATTTTTATTGGCATGAAAATTCTGAAAACTAAATTAAGGAACAAACAAAAATTAAAATGCTTAATGCGCTGCTTAATATTGGATGCTCGTTAAAACGCTTATCTAAATGTTGTAATGACTTTGAAATTACCGATGATCTCATATCTATGGTAAATAGCCAAACTTTATACCCAGACATAAGCTCTTCTGATTCTTCAGACGGGGAATATCTAATATATAAAATTCTTCTGTCACGGTTTTAGAGGCTGAACTCCTCCGAAACGGATGAACCGATTCTCATGCAATTTTGTGAGCATATTGGGTAGGTCTGGGAATCGGCCAACGTCTACCTTTTTTTCACTACGTGTCTAGGGTCTTGAGATCAAAACGTGGGCCCGAATACCTCTAAAATGTGTTTATACAATATGGATATCAAATGAAAGCTGTTGATGAGTGCTATAGTACAGGATAATTTTCATACTACTGGGAGGATAGGGTCTCGAGATATAGCTCAAAACGTGCACCCGGATACACCTAGAATGTGTTTTTACATTATGGGTATCAAATTGAAGCTGTTGATGTATGGTTTAGTACAGAGTATATTTTACACCGCTGGGTGACTACGGTCTCGAGATATAGGCCAAAACATGGACCCGGATACACCTAGAATGTGTTTTTATATTATGGGTATCAAATTGATGCTGTTGATGTGTGCTATAATACAGAGTAAGTTTTACACCGCTGAGTGACTAGGGTCTCTAAATATAGGCCAAAACATGGACCCGGATACCGCTATAATGTGTGTGTATTATGGATATCAAATGAAAGCTGTTGCTTAGAGCTCTGAAGTTCATTGTGATATTCGATTTAGTCGCATGTATGCAGATAGGCCAAATTTAGGGCAGAACAACGTTTGCCTGGTCTGCTAGTTTTATATAAATAATTAGTTTGTAATATTTTTTTATGTATATACGCATATACAATCATTTAAAGTAATTCCATGTGCTAGTCAAAGAAAATGTGCCTGATATGTTTTGAAACAGGAAGTTATGCTTAAGTTATGTTTATAAGTTTTTATTTACAAATGTGTAAACTAAAATATAAAAAAAATTTTATGAATTAATCAAAAAAATTCTGGCCTTTTTTAGCTTCTTTTTTTCTAAATTTTGCCTTTTATAACCTTTTTTTTTGCCAATCTAGCTTCTTTTTTTTGCATCACCTGGCAACGCTGGCCAGAACACAAACCGAAAGAACGGATGCACCTAAATGTAGGCAACGAAATTGTTTTGCTGTATATATGTGTGTCGGTGTATATATACTTCATCAACTTGTGGATTAATATACACATAAAAACCTACTATCTGCAAAAACAAAACCCATTCATAATTAGAAGAGATCTTCACAACAAATATTACAAAAAAATTACCGGTAACATTATTAAAGGTTACAGTGACCTTGTTTGCAAACCCCGAGTCAAGTTTAATATATAACAGTTCAAAATAAGTAAAATTGATATCAGACCAGATTCTTATCAGATACACAACTGATGGGTAACAGATTTAGCAGATTCTTATCAGATACACAGCTGATAGATAATAGATTTTTTCGATCGCTCGTTTAAAATCATGTCAAATAATCATATGACTGTATTAGCAAATCTTGCTAAGACCATGAAAGTATTAAGAAAATCTAAAAAGAAAATTCTGATAGTTTTGGGAATTTACAGTCACCGATTGAACTGATTAATTAATCACTGAAGAGTTGCGAGAAGCAAATATTATTAAGTAATATGAGTATACATAAATTTGTACCTTCCTCATTTGATAATAGAAGATCGAAAACGAAAACAAATTCAAGAATAATTAACCTAGCTGCTCCTAAAGAAGACCATTTTGAAAGTATTCTTTCTCGAAGCGTTAAATAAGATAAAACTGAATTATGTTTTTTTATTCTTTTATTTTATAATGATTCCAAGCGTATGTATTAATTCCATTATTTTTTACAATTCCATTATTTTTTACATCTAAAAAACTTAATGTTAATTTATTTATTTCTTGTATATAAAATTCATGACATTTTGATCTAATAATATACATTGAGTCAATGTACAATTTCTTTTCGAATAAACATCCTTTAAACTCATTTGCAGAAAGTTTGAGAGTAACACATTGTTTAACACCCTTAATTTTTTTAATCTCTTTTTCTTCTTTATCGGAGCGAATAGAATACTTTTTTGCTCTCAAACCAATAAATTCCTTCATTAATTTACCATTACATTCATCTTTCATCATACCCAAAACCTTTTTGTTTAACAATGGAAAATCAAACACATTTGGATTTGGATATGCATATGTATCAAATTGCATGCTTATATCCTTATGAATATCATCATAAAAGTCATTTGTCTTAATATCGTAAATAAAGGAGTCAGTATCCATATAGTTAAGATTAACATTTTCACAATATTTTGGTTTAATATAATCATAATGAAATTCATACATTTTCAGTTTAGAAAGTTCTAAAACGGTAAAACCTCTATAAATAGGTTTATTGTAAATTGTGAAACCTTTATTCAATTGTATTGCGATCATATTATCAGTAAATTGTTGTGAACTATGAAACTTAAACTTTGCTATTAGAGCTCTAGCTCCTAATCTCCTGCCTCTACTCTCCCATTCGGTTACTATTTTTATATCTTTTCGTTTATCAGCATTTTCCATAGCCTTTCCATATACTACATTGTTTAAGAGCTTGAAAAAATTTTGTTCAAATGAATTTTTAGCTAATGCTCGATGGTGGTTATTCAAATCAATATGTTTTTTCAACCAATCTGATTGAACAAATTTTAGAATTTTATGTATTTTAACTAAAGCTAATCCATGTCTTATACATTGTTTAAGAGTTCTATAGTGTATTATATATTTTGCTTTATTGGATAAGTCTGTTATCAGCTTAGAATATTTCATATTTTTATTTCTTTTGTTTTCTGAACAGAATGGAAAATCATTGTGATAATCATGTAAACTAGATGGATATTCTAAATCCACTTCTAATATATAACCAATTTCCGAATCATCTGCAATATTGGTTACATTAAAGCCTTCAATATTTTCAACCCACTCAAAATTTCTAAATTAAAGATATTGTGACATGGCAAAATCATACAAATTGTTTATCTAAATAAATGAGATAATTTGATTCTTTATTACAGTCATAATCACTCATATATTTATTATTTGCTATTGAATGTCGCTTACTGCACTGAACAATTCCTCCTCTAATACTTCGCTTTATAAAAGTATACATATTCTTATCGGTTATTGGAGGCCACCGTGGTGTGATGGGTAGCGTGCTCCGCCTATCATACCGTATGCCCTGGGTTCAACTCCCAGGCAAAGCAACATCAAAGTTTTAGAAATAAGATTTTTCAATTAGAAGAAATTTTTTCTAAGCGGGGTCGCCCCTCGGCAGTGTTTGGCAAGCACTCCGGGTGTATTTCTGCCATGAAAAGCTCTCAGTGAAAACTCATCTGCTTTGCAGATGCCGTTCGGAGTCGGCATAAAACATGTAGGTCCCGTCCGGCCAATTTGTAGGGAAAATCAAGAGGAGCACGACGCAAATTGGAAGAGAAGCTCGGCCTTAGATCTCTTCGGAGGTTATCGCGCCTTACATTTATTTTTATTTATCGGTTATTAATTCTAAATTTATTTTTGTTGTCTTCAACATAGCATCCCAAAATAACCCTGGGGTGGTATAATATTGACATGGATCTAAGTTATAGATATCTTTTCATACTTTTCTAAAATTTTCGAAAATGTCACATAATAGTTTGGCATCTACTTTCAAATATAACAATAAATAATCCATCAAGTTTTTGCATTTGAATATATTCCACACTTTTTTTTGAGCATGTTCGTAATCAGCTGCACTACACGATTCATTATTTAATTTGTTAAAGAAAAATGAACGAGCAGGTAGTTCTGTTTCTTTTAAACGGTTTATCGAGTTTAGGTAATCATAAGGAAATACACTTTTACGTTTCATTAATGTAAATTCATCATTATTTTTATTAACTGATTTTACAATATGTAAATCTTCATCGGTTAAGTAACTTGCTAAACTTTGTAAGCTAGATGGCATAAATCTCTGTGAATCCAAAAAACGAAGTTGGATAGAATATTTTTCAGTTATATATATTCTCTTAGATATGGATATATATAACTCTTTATTTAAGGGAATAACTTTAATGTCGCCTTGTTTTGTCGAAAGTTCTCTAACAAACAAATGACAGTCGTAGGACGAAAGATTGTGAAATAATATTGGCACGAAGCGCGAAATTTGACATTCTAAATTGCATTTATTATGAGCAGGACCTTTATATTCACCAGTTAAATGACAATGATCTGCAACTCTGCCATCTTCATTAAAATTTTCATTGCAAATATGACATTTTGAATATTATTTATGAAATTGTTCTTGAGAGGGAGTTAAAGGGATCATCGGTATTTTTTTACTTATAATACCATAGATTTTCAAAACATCTTCAATTAAATTAAAAAAAAAATGGTTTGTGCAATCCTCACCACTATATATTCTAAAACTATCTAAACTGTTGTCATAAGAACATTTGATATAGTAACTATAAGCCTAAGGAATATGTTTTTGAACTGATTTAACTTTGCTAGAATTTTTGATATCTATTGGTTTTGAATACACTCAAAGTCTGCATAAATAACAAAGGGCACATGCAATTGCTTTTTAAAATTCTAAAATTTAATACTTCATCATTTTCGGAAGGCATCTCTGTTACTATTTTATTGCAATGATCCTTGTGGTATGCTAAAGCTTCGTTTGTATGGAAGTGGATTAAACATGTGTTGCATGCGAACACTTTCTTTGTAAATTTGGTTAATTGACTGCGTATTAATCTGAAAATATATAAAAATAAAAGTTGTTTTAGCGAACTTTGTACTTTATCCAAACGTAATGGAAGTTGTTAATGTCCTCTAACAACAATAAATTTATATGATGTTCTCGTTCCTCTTTTGTAAAATAATATGGGCCCACTATAGTCGTATTATCCAGGCCGAAAACGTTGACACTAATGCCAGGATTGTTTTCTTCTAATATCTTGATTTGTTTAACCGCAAGTGGAAAATTTAGATTATGGAAGTTGATTGTAATATTGATTCGCAATTCTATCACATCTTCATATGATGAACATATATTTGTGTGACAGCTTCTAGGATATAGAGCTGATATAATTGCCCAATTGAAACATCATTCATCTGTGTTTTGAATATTTATACACGAATATTTGTTTTGAATTGTTGGTGGTAAAGGTATATATTTTGAACCTTTAATAGGCTCATATTTATTTATATTCGCTTCTAGATGTGATATCTCAATTAGTGACCAACCACTATCTCTTTCTTGAAATTCGCACATTTTTGAAGATAAAATAACACACTGGTCCTCGTAAAACAGATTAATATCATTTTCCGTAGAAGTTGATTCAAGCAAAATCATCTTGGTTTGATGTGATTTCAATTCCATCAAACACTCTACGCCTTCTTTGATCAAAATATATTTACAAAACTGCTCGCAATTAAACTTAATGTTTTGATAATGAGTTAGTTTTTCTCTTAAAATTTTACAAAGTTCTCTTTTTATTGTTGCAAAAAAGTGTTCAACAATCAAATCCTCTTTTACATTATTTTCAAATACAAATGTTCCGATTCGATTATTAAATACTGATTTAATGCTTTTAACATTAGAAGTGAAGTTCTGTCTAGCCTTTTGTTTGTGTGTATTAGTCCATATGTGATATGACCACAGTTTTTTTGCGATATTAATTGCACAAACATCACAATATATAGGGTCATCCGCGTTAGTTGTATGTTGTAAACGTTTATGTGCTACCAACATTTAAATGTTATTAAACTATTGTTTGCATACATTGCAACTCACTTCTTTCGCATGATAGTTTCTAATATGTCGTCTTAAATTGCGATCATATTTAATTTCTTTGTTACAATACTCGCACACAAATACTATTTTTTTATTTTCTTTTTTCTAGAGTTTTTATTATGTTTGGTTCCTTTTTTGATGTTTTTGTCGGCTCGAGATCTAAATCTTAATAAAAAATTCTGTTTTTTGTTTTTCCTTCTCCGATTTTGGAAGCGCAGGCTAAAGTTTAACTTAACGGGTAGCTAATTTTGGAATAGTTTTACTACGTGTCTAGGGTCTTGAGATCAAAACGTGGGCCCGAATACCTCTAAAATGTATTTATACAATATGGATATCAAATGAAAGCTGTTGATGAGTGCTATAGTACAGGATAATTTTCATACTACTGGGAGGATAGGGTCTCGAGATATAGCTCAAAACGTGCACCCGGATACACCTAGAATGTGGTTTTACATTATGGGTATCAAATTGAAGCTGTTGATGTATGGTTTAGTACAGAGTATATTTTACACCGCTGGGTGACTACGGTCTCGAGATATAGGCCAAAACATGGACCCGGATACACCTAGAATGTGTTTTTATATTATGGGTATCAAATTGATGCTGTTGATGTGTGCTATAATACAGAGTAAGTTTTACACCGCTGAGTGACTAGGGTCTCGAAATATAGGCCAAAACATGGACCCGGATACCGCTATAATGTGTGTGTATTATGGATATCAAATGAAAGCTGTTGCTTAGAGCTCTGAAGTTCATTGTGATATTCGATTTAGTCGCATGTATGCAGATAGGCCAAATTTAGGGCAGAACAACGTTTGCCGGGTCTGCTAGTTTTATATAAATAATTAGTTTGTAATATTTTTTTATGTATATACGCATATACAATCATTTAAAGTAATTCCATGTGCTAGTCAAAGAAAATGTGCCTGATATGTTTTGAAACAGGAAGTTATGCTTAAGTTATGTTTATAAGTTTTTATTTACAAATGTGTAAACTAAAATATAAAAAAAATTTTATGAATTAACCAAAAAAATTCTGGCCTTTTTTAGCTTCTTTTTTTCTAAATTTTGCCTTTTATAACCTTTTTTTTTGCCAATCTAGCTTCTTTTTTTTGCATCACCTGGCAACGCTGGCCAGAACACAAACCGAAAGAACGGATGCACCTAAATGTAGGCAACGAAATTGTTTTGCTGTATATATGTGTGTCGGTGTATATATACTTCATCAACTTGTGGATTAATATACACATAAAAACCTACTATCTGCAAAAACAAAACCCATTCATAATTAGAAGAGATCTTCACAACAAATATTACAAAAAAATTACCGGTAACATTATTAAAGGTTACAGTGACCTTGTTTGCAAACCCCGAGTCAAGTTTAATATATAACAGTTCAAAATAAGTAAAATTGATATCAGACCAGATTCTTATCAGATACACAACTGATGGGTAACAGATTTAGCAGATTCTTATCAGATACACAGCTGATAGATAATAGATTTTTTCGATCGCTCGTTTAAAATCATGTCAAATAATCATATGACTGTATTAGCAAATCTTGCTAAGACCATGAAAGTATTAAGAAAATCTAAAAAGAATATTCTGATAGTTTTGGGAATTTACAGCCACCGATTGAATTGATTAATTAATCACTGAAGAGTTGCGAGAAGCAAATATTATTAAGTAATATGAGTATACATAAATTTGTACCTTCCTCATTTGATAATAGAACATCGAAAACGAAAACAAATTCAAGAATAATTAACCTAGCTGCTCCTAAAGAAGACCATTTTGAAAGTATTCTTTCTCGAAGCGTTAAATAAGATAAAACTGAATTATGTTTTTTTATTCTTTTATTTTATAATGATTCCAAGCGTATGTATTAATTCCATTATTTTTTACAATTCCATTATTTTTTACATCTAAAAAACTTAATGTTAATTTATTTATTTCTTGTATATAAAATTCATGACATTTTGATCTAAAAATATACATTGAGTCAATGTACAATTTCTTTTCGAATAAACATCCTTTAAAATCATTTGCAGAAAGTTTGAGAGTAACACATTGTTTAACACCCTTAATTTTTTTAATCTCTTTTTCTTCTTTATCGGAGCGAATAGAATACTTTTTTGCTCTCAAACCAATAAATTCATTCATTAATTTACCATTACATTCATCTTTCATCATACCCAAAACCTTTTTGTTTAACAATGGAAAATCAAACACATTTGGATTTGGATATGCATATGTATCAAATTGCATGCTTATATCCTTATGAATATCATCATAAAAGTCATTTGTCTTAATATCGTAAATAAAGGAGTCAGTATCCATATAGTTAAGATTAACATTTTCACAATATTTTGGTTTAATATAATCATAATGAAATTCATACATTTTCAGTTTAGAAAGTTCTAAAACGGTAAAACCTCTATAAATAGGTTTATTGTAAATTGTGAAACCTTTATTCAATTGTATTGCGATCATATTATCAGTAAATTGTTGTGAACTATGAAACTTAAACTTTGCTATTAGAGCTCTAGCTCCTAATCTCCTGCCTCTACTCTCCCATTCGGTTACTATTTTTATATCTTTTCGTTTATCAGCATTTTCCATAGCCTTTCCATATACTACATTGTTTAAGAGCTTGAAAAAATTTTGTTCAAATGAATTTTTAGCTAATGCTCGATGGTGGTTATTCAAATCAATATGTTTTTTCAACCAATCTGATTGAACAAATTTTAGAATTTTATGTATTTTAACTAAAGCTAATCCATGTCTTATACATTGTTTAAGAGTTCTATAGTGTATTATATATTTTGCTTTATTGGATAAGTCTGTTATCAGCTTAGAATATTTCATATTTTTATTTCTTTTGTTTTCTGAACAGAATGGAAAATCATTGTGATAATCATGTAAACTAGATGGATATTCTAAATCCACTTCTAATATATAACCAATTTCCGAATCATCTGCAATATTGGTTACATTAAAGCCTTCAATATTTTCAACCCACTCAAAATTTCTAAATTAAAGATATTGTGACATGGCAAAATCATACAAATTGTTTATCTAAATAAATGAGATAATTTGATTCTTTATTACAGTCATAATCACTCATATATTTATTATTTGCTATTGAATGTCGCTTACTGCACTGAACAATTCCTCCTCTAATACTTCGCTTTATAAAAGTATACATATTCTTATCGGTTATTGGAGGCCACCGTGGTGTGATGGGTAGCGTGCTCCGCCTATCATACCGTATGCCCTGGGTTCAACTCCCAGGCAAAGCAACATCAAAGTTTTAGAAATAAGATTTTTCAATTAGAAGAAATTTTTTCTAAGCGGGGTCGCCCCTCGGCAGTGTTTGGCAAGCACTCCGGGTGTATTTCTGCCATGAAAAGCTCTCAGTGAAAACTCATCTGCTTTGCAGATGCCGTTCGGAGTCGGCATAAAACATGTAGGTCCCGTCCGGCCAATTTGTAGGGAAAATCAAGAGGAGCACGACGCAAATTGGAAGAGAAGCTCGGCCTTAGATCTCTTCGGAGGTTATCGCGCCTTACATTTATTTTTATTTATCGGTTATTAATTCTAAATTTATTTTTGTTGTCTTCAACATAGCATCCCAAAATAACCCTGGGGTGGTATAATATTGACATGGATCTAAGTTATAGATATCTTTTCATACTTTTCTAAAATTTTCGAAAATGTCACATAATAGTTTGGCATCTACTTTCAAATATAACAATAAATAATCCATCAAGTTTTTGCATTTGAATATATTCCACACTTTTTTTTGAGCATGTTCGTAATCAGCTGCACTACACGATTCATTATTTAATTTGTTAAAGAAAAATGAACGAGCAGGTAGTTCTGTTTCTTTTAAACGGTTTATCGAGTTTAGGTAATCATAAGGAAATACACTTTTACGTTTCATTAATGTAAATTCATCATTATTTTTATTAACTGATTTTACAATATGTAAATCTTCATCGGTTAAGTAACTTGCTAAACTTTGTAAGCTAGATGGCATAAATCTCTGTGAATCCAAAAAACGAAGTTGGATAGAATATTTTTCAGTTATATATATTCTCTTAGATATGGATATATATAACTCTTTATTTAAGGGAATAACTTTAATGTCGCCTTGTTTTGTCGAAAGTTCTCTAACAAACAAATGACAGTCGTAGGACGAAAGATTGTGAAATAATATTGGCACGAAGCGCGAAATTTGACATTCTAAATTGCATTTGTTATGAGCAGGACCTTTATATTCACCAGTTAAATGACAATGATCTGCAACTCTGCCATCTTCATTAAAATTTTCATTGCAAATATGACATTTTGAATATTACTTATGAAATTGTTCTTGAGAGGGAGTTAAAGGGATCATCGGTATTTTTTTACTTATAATACCATAGATTTTCAAAACATCTTCAATTAAATTAAAAAAAAAAATGGTTTGTGCAATCCTCACCACTATATATTCTAAAACTATCTAAACTGTTGTCATAAGAACATTTGATATAGTAACTATAAGCCTAAGGAATATGTTTTTGAACTGATTTAACTTTGCTAGAATTTTTGATATCTATTGGTTTTGAATACACTCAAAGTCTGCATAAATAACAAAGGGCACATGCAATTGCTTTTTAAAATTCTAAAATTTAATACTTCATCATTTTCGGAAGGCATCTCTGTTACTATTTTATTGCAATGATCCTTGTGGTATGCTAAAGCTTCGTTTGTATGGAAGTGGATTAAACATGTGTTGCATGCGAACACTTTCTTTGTAAATTTGGTTAATTGACTGCGTATTAATCTGAAAATATATAAAAATAAAAGTTGTTTTAGCGAACTTTGTACTTTATCCAAACGTAATGGAAGTTGTTAATGTCCTCTAACAACAATACATTTATATGATGTTCTCGTTCCTCTTTTGTAAAATAATATGGGCCCACTATAGTCGTATTATCCAGGCCGAAAACGTTGACACTAATGCCAGGATTGTTTTCTTCTAATATCTTGATTTGTTTAACCGCAAGTGGAAAATTTAGATTATGGAAGTTGATTGTAATATTGATTCGCAATTCTATCACATCTTCATATGATGAACATATATTTGTGTGACAGCTTCTAGGATATAGAGCTGATATAATTGCCCAATTGAAACATCATTCATCTGTGTTTTGAATATTTATACACGAATATTTGTTTTGAATTGTTGGTGGTAAAGGTATATATTTTGAACCTTTAATAGGCTCATATTTATTTATATTCGCTTCTAGATGTGATATCTCAATTAGTGACCAACCACTATCTCTTTCTTGAAATTCGCACATTTTTGAAGATAAAATAACACACTGGTCCTCGTAAAACAGATTAATATCATTTTCCGTAGAAGTTGATTCAAGCAAAATCATCTTGGTTTGATGTGATTTCAATTCCATCAAACACTCTACGCCTTCTTTGATCAAAATATATTTACAAAACTGCTCGCAATTAAACTTAATGTTTTGATAATGAGTTAGTTTTTCTCTTAAAATTTTACAAAGTTCTCTTTTTATTGTTGCAAAAAAGTGTTCAACAATCAAATCCTCTTTTACATTATTTTCAAATACAAATGTTCCGATTCGATTATTAAATACTGATTTAATGCTTTTAAAATTAGAAGTGAAGTTCTGTCTAGCCTTTTGTTTGTGTGTATTAGTCCATATGTGATATGACCACAGTTTTTTTGCGATATTAATTGCACAAACATCACAATATATAGGGTCATCCGCGTTAGTTGTATGTTGTAAACGTTTATGTGCTACCAACATTTAAATGTTATTAAACTATTGTTTGCATACATTGCAACTCACTTCTTTCGCATGATAGTTTCTAATATGTCGTCTTAAATTGCGATCATATTTAATTTCTTTGTTACAATACTCGCACACAAATACTATTTTTTTATTTTCTTTTTTCTAGAGTTTTTATTATGTTTGGTTCCTTTTTTGATGTTTTTGTCGGCTCAAGATCTAAATCTTAATAAAAAATTTTGTTTTTTGTTTTTCCTTCTCCGATTTTGGAAGCGCAGGCTAAAGTTTAACTCAACGGGTAGCTAATTTTGGAATAGTTGTAAAGCTCAACTAAATGGGAAGTGATCGGTGTTCTGTGTTTAATACTTACGAAAAATTCTGATAACGAATTTAATTAAATGAAATACAGCATGAAGTTTTATTTACATATATATACATATAAATATGCTTCAATGTTGTACGGTTGAGGTTTCTTATCAGTGTGGTTTAATAAAATTCCCATGTACAAACATATGTGATGACATGTACCTACACAAAATGTTCAATATTCATATTTAAAAATATAACTTATGTATATGCTCTCATTTTTAAGGAGCTCAAATGGAATTATGAAATTCCCACATACATATTGTAACGAACTTACTGCTATTCCCCCGATTTGCAATCTTTTGCCAACGTTCGTATCGCTAAACTGTTGAATAAATAACTCCAATATTGAATAATGGAAAAATGGCCTTTATTAAATTACTTCACAATAACACTTATACTTTGCAAAGAATAGCTTGCTTAATAACCAAACTGATTGATAGCTCAAATGAAACTGACTTCTTGCCTCCACTTTTGTCGCCCTTTTATACTGTCCGACATCCTTGTTGCATATTTCTAGGCTTTTCTAATTCCAGAACTTACTAGTTAGTTATAAATTTCTCAGCTACAACTACAGATGCATAATTTTTATAGCTTCTCTCATACGCCATGCGCTTGTATGTGTGAGCGACACTTCCACAATCACAATTGCATACCTTTAGGACCATTTCAGATAAGATATCTGCATGTGCTTGTGCGTTGCTTCTCCGCCGCGTGCACGCGTATGTGTAGACATAATGTTTGAATTATTGATGTGAATTGACGTCATTGCTTAATATCGGCCTAGAGATGGCAGTACCTCTTAGTGTTGCTAATATTCGTTACAATATATATATGGACCAGCATCAGCATGTGTACACAAACTAACAATCAAACAAACATATGCGTGAGTATGTACATACAATCTTATACCCTAATAAAAAGACAAATAAAATGTTCAATAATGGAAAATCATGAGTTCAATATTAAGATAACCTTTAGTTAACAATCTTCCCATGATCGGGTGCCCGACAGGCCCGTTTTGCAGACGAGAAAAAAAGGGGGCGGTACTACAAGTGCCCATCGACTCCTTTTTGTAGACGAGAAAAAAGAGGGGGGTGGGTGGGGAGATTGGGGAGCAGTTGCTTGATCAGAAATCTATGGGACTCTTTAAAACAGCTCGGGTGAAGTCTAGGACCCATTAGAAATATGAGGAGACATTTAAAAATTTGCGGTCGTTTAAAAATGTAGGGCCCCCACTTAACGATCCTCTCCTGAACGGCAAAGCTCTGCTAAAGGTAATGAACAAATGCGCACCCACGTATTTGTTAAAGATTAGTTAAGGCCAACAAAAAGGGAAGAAAAAAAATAAAAACACCAAAAAGGTTTCGTATTAATAAAACTATTCACAGTGTTTTTTTTTATTCAATGTGTATAAATACAACAAGTGTTAAGGAAAATGTTAACAAATGTTGTGAAAGGTTAAAATATTAAAAATATTTTAGGAAATTATTAAGTAATGAACCCACGATACAGCTCCTTCGTTGAGTTTCCCGGCAACAAAGTTGCTGTACCGCGGGCTCACAGCGGTAAATCTAGGATACATACGTACTACCACTCACACATGCCTGTGTGTATAGTGATCACAAGAATATGTGGGTGGTAGTAACGAAAGAAAATAACCAAAGAAAGTTATGTTACGAGGGGGAGGGAGATATATTTAGGCCTGTGGCCTAAACATACCGGCCCCCTTGCCGTAAGCAACAAAGAAAAAATTAAAAAAAAGGGGATGCCACGTGATCGCACGTCCAGTAAGGCGGTGTAATGAAAGAAGGCAGTGCAGATGCGGACTGCAAGCACTGCACGCCAGATGGTTGACCTCACGTTTCGCTCTCCTGTGGAAAAAGAAAAGAAGTTATTAGATATACGTACGTGGTTTTAAATTCCGTGCATATTTACTTAAATATATATAAGATGGCGCATGTGTGAGGCGTGAAAGTCGGATATTTATTTTTGGCAGGCTCCCGGGACCACCAACCCGAACACGGTCGGTTGGGTTAGGAGACCGCCAACTGTCGATGCCGGTGTACCGCTCACCATTATTTCGGCGTAAATGTCAGCGCCGAGTGTAAGCCGGTGATGAGCGGTAGAATTGCGGATCTGCCAGCCGCTTGAACTCAAAGGGCGCGGCAATCTTGGGGTCCACATTGGACGGTGGACTCAAACGGAAATGGCTTTCGACGACGGCTGCTTGGGTTGTTATGCGTGTCGACGCTCCGAATTTGCCGCGCAGTATGAGGGTGCATTGTCCATGCCCTTGGCGCTCCAATTGTAAGTCGCGTACCAGCTCCGCATCGACGATCGTGCTGGTGGCGCAGGGATCAATAATAGCCTGAACCAGGTGTAAATGCCCACGCGATTCGATTCGTACGATGGCCGTCGGCGCAATGGGCACGAAAGGCCGCATGATGGGCGATAGTGAAGCCTGGAGCAGCCGCCCTGTCCGGAAGCCTTCCGGCGTGTCGCGCGTTAGCTTCATTGTACTTTGGGCTTCAAGAGAGTATGGCGTCGATTTCTTTCGCCGTTGCTGCCTTGCGAGTTTGGACGATTTAGCTGGGTTTCGATGGGGTCCGACCTCACGGTGCCGCCAATTATTTTGTTGGTTTCGAGGTTTGTTTGCTTTCGCCGCGCTTCTTTCATGCTGTAACAGCGGCCGGAAACTGCGCATCCCATGATTTACCGTTGACGGTCTTATCTCCGTTTTTGCTCGCTCTTCCTCCATTTTCGCTCTCTCTTCCTCCATTTCCTCTTCCTCCACCTGCTGAGCTCAGGACTTAGCCGGCCCCGAGAGGTTGATCGACAACGCATCCTCGGACGTGTTGTCTTCGCCGTTTGTGGTCGTGTCGTCGCTTACCGGTCGACGCTCATCTAAATGAAGCGCGGTGTGGTGCTTCTCTTGGCACCTCTTGCAGCGATACTTGCTGTTACATTTGTCCACGCGGTGGAAAGGCGACAGACAGTTTGGACAGTACTTATGCAGAAGTACTGCCCGCAACCTCTCTTCTGTGGATTTTTTTCGATATTCGGCACAGATCCTAAGGCTATGATCCCTGCCGCAGAGCTGGCAAGCAACGTCGAAACGTTTTGCGCCTCCCTCTGACTTGGCCAATAAGGTTTGGTAACGGGTCATGATCTGAAAGAATATTGGTATCATTGATCATGCCCAAATTGAGGTTGGCGGAATGTTGTTTGGGTGGCGTAAACAAAAAAAATTATCTCTGATATATTTTCGCAGAAGAAAAAAAAACATTTTTATTGAAATAAAATTGTATTGAAATAAAAAATTAAAGGCCATAAGTAAATACTTATGCGCGCAAAGAAAGGAAGAAAAAACGAATTTCGCACGCATCCATGCGATGTGGCTGTTGCTTTAGCGCCTTCAGTACATTTTGTAATTTGATTTATGTCGGTAGATGTCACCGGGGTAGTCCTAAAATTTACTTTTGATTTGTGGTGAACTTTGTTTTCACAACAAGTGGCCTGCCACCACACGTAACGGTTCCGAACCTGTCTGAAAAGGTATTACAGAGTTGCACTTCCACCATTCAACATTATTTTTGACGTGTATTGTCGATAATGTTGAGATTCGTGGAATTAAGTATTTTAAATCTCGATCAAATTAATGATTGGTCGAGATATGTGATACGCGACATGTGTGGCGTGTTGTGCTCGATATGTCGTGCGGCATGTAATGCGTGACGTGTAGTGCGGCGTATGGTGCATGACGTGTAGTGCGGCATGTAGTACGTGACGTGTAGTGTGCGAGATGATTGCGCATGAGGCCTAATGTCGGTGTTGCCGTGCATGACTGTCAAAAGAAAAGTGTAGACATTTGACATTTGTTACAATTTTTTTTTTCCATTTCCTGAATGGAAAAAAAATCATTGATTTAAAACACGCGGTGAGTATAGTTACTGTTCGTGTAGTAAAATTTACTAATTTTAACCTTTTTTCTTTTCCTTCTTGTCTTTCTTTGCAGGTTCTCAATAAAGCTGGTAAGCGAAATTTTACTTGGATGTTGCGCACAACATTGTTGGACTTTTGGCTATTTGATCGTAGCATCGGTAGTTGGGTTGCTGCGCTTGTTTGCTGGTTTTAAAATGCTGGTTGATAATTCTGCATTGGAATTTCGCAAGACCAACTCAAATGGCAACTAACGACAATGTGTTTTAATGCTGATGTTGCTGATGAAAAGGTTGTCGTCCTGTTGAGTGCTAAAACTTTTCGATGGTAAGTGGTAAGTTGGTTGTTATGCCGTTTGTAAAATTGTTATTCTTGCTAAAGCCAGACGTGAATTTTCGTAATACTCGTACCATGATATCAACAATTGAACGTCCACTATGAGTGAAATTAACATAGGCCATGAACGGTTTTTCGGCTGTGGATAAATGAAAAGTGTGGCTCATGGAAAATGAGTGTGTGGATGTAAGTTTATTATTGGACGTTATCCGCTCGTTATGATCTGAAGTCAGTTACAAAATTTTGAATGTAAATGCACTAACAACGACCTGGTTTCATTGATTTATTTTGTTTCTCTCTACGTGATTTAACAATTGCAATGAGGCTCAGTGTATCGGGCCAACTTTAGCGGAGCTTATACAAGCATAGAAGTATAGCGGGAGGCTCTTAGAGTCACAATCGAGGTAGCTGGTTGTCGAAGAGGTGCCCAAATGGCGTAGGTAGTGGTAAGCGAAATTTTACGCGATAAAAATTCATTTGGCAAAAAAACCAGCGGGCATCGATGATAAATTAAAAGTATTTGCCGACCTAATGCGCGACATCTATTTAATGTGAATTCACATGTTGAGTATAAAAGGAGACCAAATAATTGGAGCAAATCGCTGTGTAATTTCATGTGATGTGACACATTCATATCATAAAAATGTTGAAAATCCAAAATGCAAACCTCGCCTTTATTTGATACCCAATAGTGTTTCAGTTCTGTTAGAGGTTCAAATATTTCAATGGCAAACAGACCATGTGCAAAAAAATTTATGCTTCTGACACAAGCGTAAATCAAAATATCGTATTCCTAGTTTTAGGTGCTTCCATACGCTGGCAGGTTGGGGTTTCGCCCAACGGCGTACAAACCACGGAAGACAAAAGTTAAGCCACTTTGTAGGATTCTCTGCGTCTGGGGCGGGTTCGGCTCCCGATTTTATACCATACGTCGTTTAGTCATGAGATCCGGGTATAGCAAGGTTGATGATGGGGGCACTGTGTAGCAGGTTCGGAAGTGAACACGGTTGCACCATGGATAGCACAATTATTAAATGATTATACTATTTGCATTTATAGTGGACAGTTGGATATAATAGTTGCTTATCCTTTGACACGTAACTACTTAAATCATTTCGATTCACTCCCAATAGGCACATTCAATTTCGATGATTTCAAACGTTCATACTCCAACGACGATGAATCTGTTTCCGTTCCCTACTTTTGGCAAAAATTTGATCCAGAAAATTACTCTATTTGGTTCGGTGAATATAAATATAATAGTGAGCTTACAAGAGTGTTTGTGTCGTGCACTCTCATCACTGGTATGTTTCAACGTCTCGATGAAATGCGTAAGCAAGCCTTTGCTTTAGTGCGCCTGTTTGGTGAGGATAATGATAGTACCATATCCGGTGTTTGGGTGTGGCGCGGTCATGAATTAGCCTTCACCCTATCACCCGATTGGCAAATTGATTACGATTGTTATGCATGTATCACCTAAGGATTTCAGGCCAATCAGTCTCTCGTCGTTTCTTCTTAAGACGTTTGAGCGGTTGATTGACCTGTACCTACGGGAAAGGATACCTCGGGGGTTACTGTCGGCTTCACAACATGCGTACTGCAAGGGCAGATCGACGGAAACGGCTCTCCATTCGATTGTAAAGCAAATAGAGGGGTCCCTAGAACACAAAGAGTATGCTCTGGGTGCCTTTCTAGACATCGAGGGAGCTTTTAACAATGTCTTACCGGGGTCAATCGAAAGAGCTCTGGTGGGTTTAGGAGTCGAGGCGGCTCTGGTTGAATTTATTAGCAAACTTCTATGCGGCAGAATTGTCGCAGCGGAGTGGGGAGGGGCCATAATTAAGAGGAAGGTGTGCAGGGGCACGCCACAGGGGGGTGTCCTATCTCCTCTCCTCTGGGTTGTGGTAGTCAACGAGCTTCTTGTGGAGCTGGAAGCCAATGGTTGTCGGGTGGTTGCCTATGCAGATGACCTCGCTATCCTAGTCAGAGGCAAATTTCTGGGCGCCCTGCGCGATGTTCTTCAGGGCTACCTGGATACTGTGGCTAGGTGGGCTGAATCATGTGGATTGCCGGTCAACCCGGGAAAAACGGAATTGGTCCTTTTCACAAGAAGATATAAGGTGCCCGATTTCAGAACTCCCTCGATTGGAGGGGTACCGTTGGTATTTTCTGATAGGGTTAAATATTTGGGGATTGTTTTGGACAAGAAACTGTCCTGGAGACCCAATGTGGAAGATCGGGCCAGGAAGGCCGACATTGCCTTGTACTGCTGCAGAGGAGCTATCGGGAAGAGATGGGGACTCTCGCGAAGAATAGTACACTGGCTTTATGAGATGGTGGTCAAACCGATTCTGCTATATGGGGTGCTGGTCTGGTGGAAAGCACTGGACACGGCGAGCACCTCCAAAATGTTAGTGTCAGTGCAACGGACGGCGCTGATCGGTATCAGTGGCGCTCTCAGAACAACGCCTACCTTGGCACTGAACGTCATGCTGAACATATACCCAGTAGATATTGCGGGAAAGGCGGCCGCGGCAAGGTCGTTGGTCAGGCTTCGTGATATGGGATATAGACTTTCTGACCGCGGACACTCTAGCCTTCTTACCAGTTTCGACTTCATCCCGGACAGAACGGACTACTGTATGCCGATAACAGCTCCCTATACAACCTTCACCCCAGTTATTCCAGAGAGAGAGGATTGGGGAAGAGGAATTATCTGGGGCATGGGACCGGTTAACTTGTTCACGGATGGGTCAAAGCTGGATGGAAAGGTTGGTGGGGGGGTCTTTTGTCAAGAGCTAAATTTAAGCCGCAAGTTTAAGTTGGCTGATCACTGCAGTGTATTCCAAGCGGAAATTGCTGCGATTAAGGATGCGGTGGATGGAATGCTATCCAGTGCTACCACGGTTAGGGAATTTAACATCTACTCTGATAGCCAATCGGCTATCAAGGCCTTGAGCTCAACTACAGTGCGATCGAGGGTGGTCTGGGAGTGCCTGACCTCGCTTGCGATTGCATCGAATTATTTTACAATTAAGATTATCTGGGTCCCGGGCCATAGTGATATCCCGGGTAACTGTCAAGCGGATCTCTTAGCCCGCATCGGTACAACTGAACCGGATGAAGATGGCTGTAGGGACTTCGGGATCCCGCTGGCCACCTGTGGATTGCTCCTCCATAGCTGGGCCTCGAATCAGCTCAGCAAACGTTGGGCGGATACCACGTCTTGCAGGGTAGCAAGATCTTTCTGGCCGAAAATGGATGGTAGGAGGTCTGCTGAAATAATTGGGTTCACTAAGGCTCACCTATCAATGGTCATTGGGGTTTTGACAGGGCACTATCCCATGGGTATCCATGCGGTACGTCTCAATATACTGGAAACTCCATCCTGCTGCAGCTGTATGGAGGATGATGAGGTGGAATCACCAAATCACTTTATGCTTGATTGTCCAGCTTTTGCCAGAATTAGGCGAAAGTACTTCGGTCGCGACTCACTTGGATCTCCCGAGGATATATCCAAAGTTGAGATCGGTATCATTCGGAGCTTTATCGTTGCTACCCAACGATTCTCTAAGTAGCTGGATCTAGGTCACCGTTATTTTTGGTGTATGTGGTATCACAACGGACCTTCGTTTTGTCCAAGTGAGCTATCCTTATCAGGGCAGCTACCACCTAACCTATCCTATCCTATCCTTATGCATGGAAGAAATTGGATGCCAATTCGGAAGAAACTAAAAAATTAGTGCCACAATATTTTTCTTGGACAGGTACCGATAAGGATGGACGTAAATTCAATCAGGGTAAAATGTTCAAATAATTACAATATACAAGAAAAAGTAACTGCATAAAAATAAACTGAGATTTGAATGCTTGATTAGTGTTCCGCTTAAAGTTAAAGTTAACCAACTCAATGCATGCATAGTATAGCCTTTCTCAGTCATCCACAACATTAAATATCAAAGCGTACTGTAGGTCGAACGCCCTCTTTTTTGTAGTTCCAAAAATTGTAAGTCTTTCGCTTTTGTAAGCGTAGTGTGTTGAAAAACTACGAACGAAAATAAGCTGTTCTTGTTTTTTTTTGTAATAAAAGTTGAAAAGTAATCTTGATTTGTTTGAAATTCGCTGACGCTGATAAATACAGGGTGGAAATTCGTTGGGAACGAGTCACAAGGAATAGATTTCGTGGTATCTGGGGGTTTACTTTGGTGGAAAGGTTTTATGGTTTTGGGTCAATAATAGCTGTTGGATCACACCGATGAAATACGCTGCCATCATTAAGCATGTTTCGAAATCAGCTGATGTCCTTTTTTTGATGGCTTTGTTAGCCCTTATTGCTTTAAATGGATGAAAACAACCATTTAAAGCAATTTTTAATTTATTATTTATTTAATAATGTGGAAAAAGTTTAAACAGCGTGACATCAGCTGTGAGATAAATACCCATGGTGTGATGGGAGAGGTACGGGGATATTCTGGTGACGATACGACCAAAATTCTGGGGTCAATGCCTACATTCAATTATCTTCTGAACAATTGCGTGGTGGCAACGGCGCACTAACGCAATTGTTGGAAGAAGCATTCTGTGGCAGATAGAGCTGGGTTATTGGTTTGTTGGCCTCGTTCGGGGTGAACGAGAGCTGGGTTATTTGTGTGTTGGCCTCCTTTGGGGTGAACGAGAGCTGGGTTATCTGGGATTAAAGTTCATTTTTTTTGTCGTTGTGCGGAAGTAGTACCAATTTCGCGATTGGTCTCGTAATTTGTCCCTTAATTGTATTGACGTCAACAACACGTACACGGTTATCGGAACCTGGATGTGTGTTGACGATTCTGCCCATTCTCCACTCGTTTGGTTGTAGGTTATTCTCTTTTATGACGAATAGATCCCCGGGTTTTAAGTTGGATTGTGGATGTTTCCATTTATACCGTTTCTGGATCTCGGTGAGATATTCCGATTTCCATCTTTTGCAAAAGGTGTGATGTAGGGCTTTCATCTGTTGCCATCGGTTTACAATGGAGGCAGGGTTTTCACTACAGTCGAGTTCAGGTGGAGCTAAAAGATGCCCACCTACGAGAAAATGGCCTGGAGTAAGCGGCTCCAGGTCGGAAGGGTCGTTGGATGAGGGACTTAGAGGTCTCGAGTTAAGGCAGGCCTCAATTCGACATAAGAGGGTTGTAAGCTCTTCGAAGGTATATTTATGATCGGACGCGATCTTTTTAAAGTGGGTCTTAAAACTTTTTACCCCCGCTTCCCACAAACCTCCCATGTGAGGAGCGCTTGGCGGTATAAAATGCCATTCTATAATGTGATGGCTATATTTAGTCAACGTTCCGTCCCTTGCTTCACGCAGAAATGCTTTAAACTCGGATCGTAAAGATCGAGAAGCTCCGACAAAGTTAGTACCATTGTCGGTGTAAACGTTTTTCGGACAGCCTCGTCTGGATACGAATCTGGCGAAGGCAGCTAGGAAGGACCCGGTACTAAGGTCGTTTGTCGCTTCTAGATGGATGGCGTTCGTCGAAAAGCAGACAAACAGGCAAACATATCCTTTTGAAATTCGACATCCCCTCCCTCGGTAGGATTTTATATCGAATGGTCCCGCGAAATCCACCCCAGTGTTTGTGAAGGCCCTAGTAAAGGTGGTGCGCTCTTTCGGAAGGATCCCCATAAGTTGCGTTTGTGTCCGCTTCCTGTAAATAGTGCAGACTTTACAGTTGTGGATAACCGACCTTATCATGACTTTAACTCGTGGGATCCAGTACTGATTGCGGATATGACATAGCATCAGCTGGTTCCCTCCATGCAGGGTGGTCTCATGAGAGGATTGAACTATAAGTCTGGATAACCTGCAAGTGTAAGGAAGGATAATGGGATGACTTTCGTTATGAGACATGTCTTTGGATGTCCCAGTCCGCCCCCCAGTTCGAATGATGCCTTCTTCGTCTAAATATGGATTCAGGGGTAAAATCTCACTCTTGCCATTTATTAGTTTTCCTGACCTCAAATTTGCGTACTCTTCTTGATAATGTTGCCTTTGGCATACTGTTATCAATCTTCGTGTTGTTTTTTCTATTTCGTCAGAGGCTATCGAATGAGAATCATTTTTAAAGGAGGCTTTAGTTGTTGGGTGCGTATTCTGGAAAAACCGAAGAATATAGGATATAAGCCGCAAAGCCCTTGGTAAACCGGAAAACCTATCCAGAAGATCAAAGTTGTTTTTGACCGATGTTGCATGAACTTTCACCCTCTTTTCTTCGATATTCGTGTTGTAATCTTCTTCTTGTGTTGGCCAATTTTCGTTGTCTTCTTGTAACCAAGAAGGTCCCTGCCACCACAACGAATTGTCGATTAGATCCGAAGCGAGGGGGCCTCTGCTCGCCAAATCTGCAGGGTTTGACGCAGAGTCTACATGCCACCATACTTTGTCTCCAACTTTGTCGATGATTTTCGTTATTCGATGTGCCACAAACGTTGACCACGAACATGGTGGTTTTCGGATCCATGCCAGTACTATAGTCGAATCTGTCCAAAGGGTTACTTTAATATTGGAAAGTTGCATATTTTCTATGGCCGACTCTATTATTTCTGCAAGTAGGACTGCGCCGCAGAGTTCCAATCGTGGCAATGATATAGTTTTGACCGGGGCTACTCTCGTCTTGGCCATCAGCAAGTTGGTGAAGACTTGATCCTTCGTTTGTACCCTCAGGAAAACAGTGGCGGCATATGCTTTTTCCGAAGCATCGCTGAATCCGTGTATTTCGACGCTGTCCTTTGGGGTAAAATGAACCCATCGCGGTATGCGGATATCGTTGATTTTTCCGTAATTTTGCATAAATGCGGTCCAACGATCTAGAGTAGTTGGTGATACTTCTTCGTCCCAACCCGTGCCTTCCAACCAAATATTTTGCATTATAATTTTGGCTACAATTACGACTGGTGCCAACCAGCCAAGAGGGTCGAAAAGTTTTGCTATCGCAGACAGTATTGACCTTTTTGTTACAGTAGGGTTATTATCAAATGGTTTCGCTGCAAAGTAGAAGTAGTCGAAATGAGCGTTCCATCTGATACCGAGTACTTTTACCATGCTGGTGTCTTCAAACTCAAGAAAATCCTCGCTTAATAAGTGTTGCTTCGGTATACCCTGTAGAATTTTCTTGCAGTTGGACGTCCATTTTCGCAATGGAAAACCTGCCGATTGCAATGCCGATGATATCTCGTCCCTTGCCTTGATTGCAATTTCGATGCTGTGTCCACCGGCGAGTACGTCATCAACGTACATGCAATTTCGCAGGATATCTGCTGCCATCGGATGCGATGTCTCCACGTCATCAGCCAGTTGGTGCAGCGTCCGAATCGCAAGATACGGAGCACAATTAACACCATAGGTTACTGTTTTCAATTCGTAAATATTAATTGGGTTTTCGGGGCATTTGCGAAATATGATTCGCTGATATTTTGCTTGGTCTTCATTGATCCTTATTTGGCGATACATTTTCTCTATGTCGCTGTTAAATACGTATTTGAATAGCCGCCAACGTAGTATAAGAATTGTCAGGTCGGATTGAAGAATCGGACCTGGATATAAGGCATCATTTAGACTTTTGCCATTAGTGGTAGGACAAGATGCATGCAATACGACTCTGACTTTTGTCGTTGTACTTCCCTCCTTTATAACAGCATGGTGAGGTAGAAAGTAACAGTCATTTGAGTCTGGCGAAATATTGCCTATTTGTTTCATGTACCCTAAAGTTTCATATTCGGATACAACTCTATTGTATTCCGTTTGAAGGACTGGGTTTTTCGCAAGTCGTGTCTCGTTGCGATAGAATTGAGAGCACGCACTTCTTAATGAGGGGCCTAAGTTAAACTCTTTCCTAAAGGGTAAGGAGACTATGTATTTGCCATCGTTGTTCCGAACTGTTGTGGATCTGTATAGCTCCTCGCAGTAAGTGTCATCGTTATTGATGCTCCTCTTCTTTGGAATTTCCTCTATCTCCCAGAAAGCCGCCAGTTGTTTGTCTAACGTGACCTCGTTAAAATATGAAACTAGGGTTTTATTTGTATCAACCGCATCTGTGCGGCCTGTCAAAATCCAGCCGAACACCGTTTCCTGAGCTATTAATGTGTTTAGCACATCTTTCCTAATGCCGCCTAACATAATTTGGGGGTATATGTCTCCGCACCGAATTAGATCGACTGGCTCATTGACAAAGAATCGTTTGTCAGCCAGTACTAAGTCAGGGAATGCTTGCCTAGTCATTGCATTTATTCGGCAAGTTGGAAGATTCCCTGTCAGTTGTGGTAAAACCAGCATGATCGTATTGATCTCTATTAATGGGTCGGTTGGTGACCGCAGTTGTATGTTGCACGCTCCTTTTACTTGTGCAGACATTGTATTATTAATGCCCGAAACTTGGGCATGCAGGTGTTTGGATGGCAGATTAATTCTGCGCTTTAGTTTCTCGATAATGAATGTGCATTCAGATCCCGAGTGTATTAGGGCTCTCGCCGAATAGTCAACATCATTAAAATGAATATTGACCTGAGCTGTCCCTAGTAATACCCCTTTATTTGTGTTTGCGAAACATGAGTTCACATTATTAATCGGAGCGTTTTCTCTTTCAGCATTGCGTCGTATTTGAGCTTCCCGTGAGGTAGATGCTCCGATAGTGTCAGAAGTATTTGTTGGTTTTGGCTGATTCGAAATATGAAGCAGCGTATGATGTCTTAAATGACATGTGGCACAGTTTATTTGACTGGTGCACTTTGTCACCGAATGGCCAGCAGAAAGGCAGTTTATACACCCACGGCTGCTCTTAATTTGTTCAAACCGTTTATTGGGTGTTAAACGTAAGAACTTTTCACACTTTGAAATTCGATGTGCATGACTTTTGCACATCTTACACGTAGGTTTGGCTACACTTGCACTTGTCTGATAGGACCCTAATCGTTTCGACGATGTATCTGCCGCGGAACGAGAAGCATGTGGCTTAGAGGGTTTTGAAACCGTATCCCCTCTTATATCTACGACAGTTTCCAACGTTTGGAATCTGCTGGATAAGAATTTATCCATATCGGCCCATTTTGAAATTTCTGTTTTATTTTCTATGGTTTGTTCTCATAGAGCCAGTGTGGTTTCTGGCAGTTTTGTGGAGCACAAATACGTTAAAATTGCATCCCGGTTTGATATGTGAATCTTGTGACATTGAAGCGCTGAGATACAATTGTTTATTTCACGTTGCAGTTTTTTAATGGAGCTACCGCATTCGCTCTCAACTGCTTTTAAACTAAAAAGAATTTTTAATTGGGCATTGACCAAGATACGTTTGTTTTCGTATCGGTCACATAAATTTTTCCAC
Source organism: Eurosta solidaginis (assembly GCF_040869045.1). Taxonomy (NCBI): domain Eukaryota; kingdom Metazoa; phylum Arthropoda; class Insecta; order Diptera; family Tephritidae; genus Eurosta; species Eurosta solidaginis. The sequence goes on along the minus strand of NC_090324.1, from coordinate 78,906,975 downwards.
GCTGTATCGAAACCGTCTGTTGTTAAGGAACACCGTTCCACTATCTCTTTGGCCTCCCCTTGAGTTTTTTGCCTTAAATAGTATAGCTTTTGCACTGCATGGAGTTTACTATTATTAATATATATGGCAGTGAACATGTCCCTAAAAGACGGCCATGAAATATAGTCACCTTTGAAAATATCCGTATCACATGCTGGCAGGCGTACATGATATTCCATATTATCTGAGACATCTACTTTCTTATCTTTCTTTTCAAAATTTTCCAAAAGCTCAGCTATTGCCGCCTGACACTTCAGGAAGCTGAAATAGCACATTTTATGCTTCTTCTTGATAGCCGATAAGTCCTTTGACTCAAGCTCTGATGAACCTAAGAGCTTTTCGTATGTCACCTTCGTAGCTTCCCACAGAGTTTTTAACTCATCCCTTTGGTATATGAGGGAGTGTTTACTGTGTTGTGAAGGTGACATGTCGTTGAAGTTATTTTCATACTCCGTCACTGCATCTGCTTGGCGTGTATAGGTCTCCATTGTGGATAAAAATAAAAACCCAAAAGTTTATACAGAAATTGCCTTTGCAGAGAGTAGTGAGTGAAAATGTCGCCAAAGGACAGAACTTGGAAGTGATAATGTGATAAGTGAAAAGATTTGGTGTATGCGTATGTATGCACAAATTTACCAATTGATTGTGTAAGCCGATAAGTTATGGCTAACGTGAAAAGGACTGTACAGAGGCTTATGTGCCAAGTGGGATAAGTACAATTTCGTGGTGGCAACGGCGCGCACCCACGTAAATGTTAAGGAATGTGCTAATGCAGATTTGCTACTGAATTGTCTAAGCCAATAAGTAATGGCTAGTGCAAAAATGGTGTCAGTGGAAAAAGAAAAAATATATGTACGCTTGTTTTGGACTTTTTGGTAATTTAACCAAGGAATGTGAACTTTTATATAACCATATTAGATCAGTCAAAACTGATTTGTATATTGCCGCAAGTGAGAATAATAATTCTTCAGTTTTTTAAATAATTGTGCCAGGAATAAGGCTATTGGCCACCCAAACGACAACATAAATATGTGTGTATTACACTAAGTGCACTTTGTGCTATAGCAACAAACTAAATTGCGATCGTATTGCCCTTTTAAATAAGCGCAAGTGATTTTTATGTGGAAAATGTGTTTAATTGAGTGTGCGCGCAAATTAAATTAAATTTTTCGGTTAAATACCTTAACAAATCAAAATTTAATTATTTGAATATATATATACAATTTTTTTCTCTATGAAAATTATGCAAAGGCGAAAGTAAAACAATGGCGCTAAGCGGTGTTTAGGTTATGTTAACCTTTTGGAGCAGTGTTGTGCTACCTTGAGCTGTGTCCGGAAAATTTTACCGCTGGTGGGGGATTATTCCGGATAGTCACAAGGCGTGATGCACAAACTTTAAGTTACTGCGTTAAGCGCTTTTTTTCTATTTTTGCACGAAATATAAATTTTTTACTTAACACTCACTTGCACTTTTTTGATGGGAAAGAACCAATTTATAATTTATTTTGAAAAATTTGTTAACAACAAAAAAAAAACACTACCTCGCACGGAATAAACCACGTACCTTTTAATTCGTTGATCCGGAGTACTCGAATGTGAATTAAATTTTGTTGTTGGATGTTTCCAAAAGGTACCACCAAAAATGTATCAGCTGTTGTATATTGGCTGTTGTTGTTGTTTTGAATATAAAATCGCTGGTATCACCAAGAAAGTTGTATCACCATGGACAATTGCTGATATTTGCTGTTGAAATTTTTGGTTTTTCCTGTGTATTCTCACGAGTTTGGTATGCTTCCTTGCTTTAATGCCTGGAGAGTTGAGTGGACTGTAATTGTGTGACTGGTTCTCTTTACCGGCGCGGTAAGGACCATGAACATGTGCGTGGTGGCAACGGCGCGCACCCACGTATTTGTTAAAGATTAGTTAAGGCGAAAAAAAAGGGAAGAAAAAAAATAAAAACACCAAAAAGGTTTCGTAGTAATAAAAGGAATTCACAGTGTTTTTTTATTCAATGTGTATAAATACAACAAGTGTTAAGGAAAATGTTAACAAATGTTGTGAAAGGTCAAAATATTAAAAATATTTTAGGAAATTATTAAGTATATTTTTGGAAATTTACAACTTACGTGAACGTACGATTACGTGTACCCTTGCTGGCTGCTGGATCAAAAGAGGACGAGACTCTTTGCTACATGAGCCGATGAACCCACGATACAGCTCCTTCGTTGGGTTTCCCGGCAACAAAGTTGCTGTACCGCGGGCTCACAGCGGTAAAAATCTGGGATACATACGTACTACCACTCACACATGCCTGTGTGTATAGTGATCACAAGAATATGTGGGTGGTAGTAACGAAAGAAAATAACCAAAGAAAGTTATGTTACGAGGGGGAGGGAGATATATTTAGGCCTGTGGCCTAAACAGGTAAAAAGCTCTAAGCGTTTTCTTATACACCAATAAGCTTTTTCTTATGCGCCACCTAGCGGAAGATTAGCCAGAACACAAACCAGAAGATCACCCAGAACACAAACCGAAAAAAACGTATGCGCCACCTAGCGGAATTGTTGAATGATCTTGAGAGGTGGTAAAAATTTCAGGTCAAGATAAATATAGACCCGGTTTCATTCCTTCGATGAGACTTATCCCAGACTGGCCGAAAATAATGAACTGGTCCCATTCCTAAGACCAGACTGGTGATAGACTGCCCAAAAGTAATGAGTTTTTACAAAATATGGTCCAGAACATATATAAACATACTACTTCCTTCAACCGAGTAGAGTTCCCTATTTCCTGACAATCGTCCGTCAAAAAGTCTTCAGTCCATGTCCCTTACCCCTTCAACTGTCCCAACTCACCATGCAAATTGCCACAAGGGCAACACCTGCACCAACAAAGAAATGAGTTTAGCCTGACATTTCTATTATGTTCCGACTAAAAGAAACGTCAACCCATTAATAATATCGTATCTGAACAATTTCATAAAATTATACAAAGTTCTTTATTAATTATAATTCACGTAAAATTTTAAATATCAAAAAAAATCTTACTAACTTAGAGGTTTAATTCAAACAACAAAATTCAATTCATCCAATGATCATCAATTCAAATCAGTTTAACACAACAAAATTTATTCCCAATTACTTTTTTTTTCAAAAGTAAAGAAAGTAATTTATCACTATTAAACCTTATTCTTTCTGTAAACTAACTTCAAAAATTCGGATCCTGCTTAATATTCCTTGAACAAAGTATATGCATATATTAGCGTGAACTCGCCTCGCTTTTGTCAACCGGGTTTGGTACCAAAGACGCCGTATAAAGCTGAAAGTGGAGAAGAATATACAACAACAATACATTTAGGGTACTCTGTTACTAGGGCATTGACCGAATAAAATAAATCAAGGACAGCTTTTAGTTCTTGATCTTTTTGGTAATTTAGGTTATCTTTTAGTTTTCGATTTTTACTTCGGTCGCGCGGACGTGAAAAAAAAATAAATTTTAGTGAAATGGACAAAAAGAAAAAAAAAATCGCGCAAGTATAGTAAGGTAAAAATAAAAAGGTTAAGCGCAATCTCAAAAAGTGAAAGAAATAAATAGTCGTTTAAAAAAACTAAAAAAACACTCTTTCATAGCTAACCGAACTAGAAAATAGAAAATAATTTTCAATTAAAAAGTGTTTATATAACAGTAGTAGAAGGTCAAACAATCATTTATAGTTAATCACCTCAAAATAATATTATAATAAAATTTAAGTTATTAACAGAATAATTTAATTCAGATTAAAAAGCGTGGGGTACATTTGACAACATTTCATATCTTTCCTCTCAAATAGTTGCCAATAGAATGATTGTAACATTCAATATCAAGCACCCCACGCTTTTTACTGTCAATTAAATTATTCTGTTAATAACTTGAATTTTATTATAATTTTATTTTGAGGTGATTAACTATAAATGATTGTATGACCTTCTACTACTGTTATATAAACTCTTTCGTTCTTTAGTTCGGTTAGCTATGAAAGCGTGTTTTTTTAGCTTTTTATACTCAGTTGAGCAGAGCTCACAGAGTATATTAAGTTTGATTGGATAACGGTTGGTTGTACATATATAAAGGAATCGAGATAGATATAGACTTCCATATATCAAAATAATCAGGATCGAAAAAAAATTTGATTGAGCCATGTCCGTCCGTCCGTCCGTCCGTCCGTCCGTCCGCCCGTTAACACGATAACTTGAGTAAATTTTGAGGTATCTAGATGAAATTTGGTACGTAGGTTCCTGAGCACTCATCTCAGATCGCTATTTAAAATGAACGATATCGGACTATAACCACGCCCACTTTTTCGATATCGAAAATTTCGAAAAACCGAAAAAGTGCGATAATTCATTACAAAAGACCGATAAAGCGACGAAACTTGGTAGATGAGATGAACTTATGACGCAAAATAGAAAATTAGTAAAATTTTGGACAATGGGCGTGGCACCGCCCACTTTTAAAAGAAGGTAATTTAAAAGTCTTGCAAGCTGTAATTTGGCAGTCGTTGAAGATATCATGATGAAATTTGGCAGGCACGTTACTCTTATTACTATATGTACGCTTAATAAAAATTAGCAAAATCGGAGAAGGACCACGCCCACTTTTAAAATTTTTTTTTTTTTAAAGTAAAATTTTAACAAAAAATTTAATATCTTTACAGTATATAAGTAAATTATGTCAAGATTCAACTCCAGTAATGATATGGTGCAACAAAATACAAAAATAAAAGAAAATTTAAAAATGGGCGTGGCTCCGCCCTTTTTCATTTAGTTTGTCTAGGATACTTTTAACGCCATAAGTCGAACAAAAATTAACCAATCCTTTTGAAATTTGGTAGGGGCATAGATTTTATGGCGTTAACTGTTTTCTGTGAAAATGGGCGAAAACGGTTGATGCCACGCCCAGTTTTAATACACAGTCGTCCGGTAATTGGATTGTTTTATTGACGCGAAATATAACTTTAGAAAAAACTTTATAAAATGATTGTGACACCTACCATATTAAGTAGAAGAAAATGAAAAAGTTCTGCAGGGCGAAATAAAAAACCCTTGAAATCTTGGCAGGTATTACATATATAAATAAATTAGCGGTATCCAACAGATAATGTTCTGGGTCACCCTGGTCCACATTGTGGTCGATATCTGGAAAACGCCTTCACATATACAACTACCACCACTCCCTTTTAAAACTCTCATTAATACCTTTAATTTGATACCCATATCGTACAAACTCATTCTAGAGTCACCCCTGGTCCACCTTTATGGCGATATTTCGAAAAGGCGAACACCTATAGAACGAAGGCCCACTCCCTTTTAAAAATACTCATTAACACCTTTCATTTGATACCCATATCGTACAAACAAAGTCTAGAGTCACCCCTGGTCCAGAAAGGCCCACTACCTCTTAAAATACACATTAACTCCTTTCGTTTGATACCCATATTGCACAAACGAATTCTAGGGTCACCCCTGGTCCACCTTTATGGCGATATCTCGAAACGGCGGCCACCTATGGAACTAAGGATTACTCCCTTTTAAAATACTCATTAACACCTTTCATTTGATACCCATATCGAACAAACGCATTCTAGAGTCACACCTGGTCCATCTTTATGGCGATATCTCGAAAAGGCGTCCACCTATAGAACTAAAATACTCATTAATTCCTTTCGTTTGATACCCATATTGCACAAACGAATTCTAGAGTCACCCCTGGTCCACCTTTATGGCGATATCTCGAAAAGGGGTCCACCTATAGAACTAAGCCCCACGCCCTTTTAAAATAATCATTAACACCTTTCATTTGATACCCATATCATACAAACAAATTCTAAAGTCACCCCTGGTCCACCTTTATGGCGATATCTCGAAAAGGCGAACACCTATAAAACGAAGGCCCACTCCCTTTTAAAAATACTCATTAACACCTTTCATTTGATACCCATATCGTACAAACAAAGTCTAGAGTCACCCCTGGTCCACCTTTATTGCGATACCTCGAAAATGCGTCCACCTATAGAACTAAGGCCCACTCCCTCTTAAAATACTCATTAACTCCTTTCGTTTGATACCCATATTGCACAAACGAATTCTAGAGTCACCCCAGGCCCACCTTTATGGCGATATCTCGAAACGGCGTCCACCTATAGAACTAAGGCCCACTCCCTTTTAAAATACTCATTAACACCTTTCGTTTGATGCCCATATTGTGCAAACAAATTCTAGGGTCACCCCTGGTCCACCTTTATGGCGATATCTCGAAACGGCGTCCACCTATGGAACTAAGGATTACTCCCTTTTAAAATGCTCATTAACACCTTTCATTTGATACCCATATCGTACAAACGCATTCTAGAGTCACCCCTGGTCCATCTTTACGGCGATATCTCGAAAAGGCGTCCATCTATAGTACTTAGGTCCACGCCCTTTTAAAATACTGATTAATACCTTTCATTTGATACCCATATCGTACAAACGCATTCTAGAGTCAACCCTGATCCACCTTTATGGCTATATCCCTAAATGGCGTCCACCTATAGAACTATGGCCCACTCCCTCATAAAATACTCTTTAATGCCTTTCATTTGATACACATGTCATACAAACACATTCCAGGGTTTCCCTCGGTTCATTTTCCTACATGGTTATTTTCCCTTATGATGTCACCATAGCTCTCAACTGAGTATGTAATGTTCGGTTACAACCGAACTTAACCTTCCTTACTTGTTTAAACTATTATTTATTTTTAATTTTTTAGTTCAAGGAATTTTAAAAGTTTTAGTCGAGAGTGATTTAACCTCGAAACGCCAGCGGTGCATGGATGAATCCAATCACACGGAACCGAAAAGGGCCAAGACGCAGGGAGGCTGGACACGGTCTTTCGCCGAAATTGCCAAGGGTCGGCAGTTCATTGGCATTATAGACGATAGCAGCGAAGATGGCAGGATCCCGAAACAACAGTGGAAGTGGACCAAGGCCGCGCTCGCTACGGTGGCCGTTAAGATTAAGAAAGACAACCCTGGTCCACCGCCATCTTACACCGATGCAGGGTGCTTCCAGGGCAATGTCAAGCTAATTACCTGTGACGACGCCAGGTCGGTAGACCTTTATAGGGCCGCCGTCACGCTGATGTGGGTGGTATATCCGGGCGCGTGCCTCAAGGTAGTAGAGACGCGTGATATCCCCTCACGACCAAGGGCTAGAGCCTGGGTTCCAGTGACGCCAACGGACCCAGCTGACATCCTGGAGCGCGGGCATGTCTTCAAATATTGTTAGCGGAGGGTCACCTAATGATCCGCTAATAAGCGAAATCACAGATGATAAAAGGATTGATTGGGTTTTACAGACCTTCAAGCCCTATAAATCGCCGGGCCGGATGGAATTTTTCCGGCTCAGCTACAGTATACTGCCGAACTTATAAGGCCCTGGATAAAAGGGATGTTTATAAGTTGCCTTAGGCTCAATTACGTACCAGCATCGTACGAGAGAAGTCAACGTGGTTTTTATCCCCAAGGCAGGGAAAACCTCCCACTCCAAAATGATTATACGCCTATAAGCTTATCTTCTTGTCTGCTAAAAGCACTCGAAATACTCCTAGAGGACTACATGGGGAGGACGACTGAGCCACCGCTTCTTTCGCAAGCTCAATATGCCTATACTAAAGGTAGGTCAACTGACACGGCCTTGCACTCACTGGTATCTGTAATGGAAAGATCACTTGACCTCAAGGAACATACACTGGTGGCATTTCTAGATATAGCGGGTGCTTTCAACAACGTTATCCCTGAGACCATCACCTCGGCGCTGGCCGATCTGGGGGGTTGACGCGTGCCTGGTGGAGTTTCTATACAATCTGCTTACGCGTTGGCAGATTAAAACTGAGTTAGGTGGATGCGTGATCAGCAGACCCGTCGGCAGAGGCACTCCGCAGGGCGGCGTTCTCCCTCCGCTACTTTGGGTGGTTACCGTCAAACAACTACTACGCCTCATGGAGGCAGAAGGTCACCAATTGATCGCGTATGCAGATGAAATCTGCGTCACCATGCGGGGGAAATTTCCGTAAACTTTTGCAACCTAATGGAAGGGGCACTATCCAAAATTTCGCATTGGGCCACAGCCACAGGTTAAGAATTCAACCCGGATAAAATCGAGCTTGTCCTCTTCACGAGGAGGTACAAAGTAGCAAATCTTACACCGCCAAGAATTGGAGCTACGTTTTTAGCGTTTAGCGATCAAGTCAAGTATTTGAGAGTCATTCTGGATAGGAAGCTATTATGGAGTGACCATATAGTGGAGCGATCCAAGAAGGCAGCAGCAGAGCTGTTCACCTGCAAGATGGTAATTGGCACCTCCAGGGGATTCTCCCCTAAGGTGACCTACTGGATATATACAGCCCCGATACTTCTTTATGGTTCCTTGGTCTGGTGGCCTGCACTAGCTAAAAGTACCTATCTTAAAATGCTTCAAAAGGTGCAACGGAGTTGGGAGCTCTGCATTACCGGGGCCATCGGCTCCACTCCAGATTCCGTTACATACATACATGGATACATAGATACAGGCCAAGCTAATAAAAGCGTGTTCAAAGTGTTAATAAGGCCAATTGACCTTATGACCGTTGACCTTATGTCACCAAGCTATCACATTAATGCATTGTCATCGAGCCCTGATACGTGTGCAAAGTTTCAATCAAACTTATGGCGACTCAAAGTGATAATAAGGCCAATTGACCTTATGGCCGTTGACCTACTGTCACCACACCATCACAATAATGCATTTTCATCGAGCCTTGATACGTGTGCAAAGTTTCAATTAAACTTATGGCCATTCAAAGTGGTAATAAGGCCAATGACCTTATGTCCGTTGACCTTATATCACCACGCCATCACAATAATGCATTTTCATCGAGCCTTGATACGTGTGCAAAGTTTCAATCAAACTTATCGCCATTCAAAGTGGTAATAAGGCCAATTGACCTTATGGCAGTTGACCTTATGTCACCACACCATCACATTAACGCATTGTCATCGAGCACTTGTACGTGAACAAAGTCTCAATCAAACTTATTCCATACAAAGTGGTAATAAGGCCAATTGACCTTATGGCCGTTTACCTTATGTCACCACACCGTCACATTAATGCATTGTCATCGAGCTTTGATACGTGTGCAAAGTTTCAATTAAACTTATGGACATTCAAAGTGGTAATAAGGCCAATTGACCTTATGGCCGTTGACCTTATGTCACCCCACCATCACAAAAATGCGTTGTCATCGACCCTTGATACGTGTGCAAAGTTTCAATCAATCATATGGCCATTCAAAGTGGTAATAAGGCCAATTGACCTTATGGCCGTTGACCTTATGTCACCACACCGTCACACTAATGCATTGTCATCGAGCCTTTATACGCGTGCAAAGTTTCAATCAAACTTATGGCCATTCAAAGTGGTAATAAGGCCAACTGACCTTATGACCGTTGCCCTTATGTCACCAAGCTATCACATTAATACATTGCCATCGAGCCCTGATACGTGTGCAAAGTTTCAACAAATCTTATGGCCACTCAAAGTGGTAATAAGGCCGATTGACCTTATGGCCGTTGACCTTATGTCACCACACCGTCACACTAATGCATTGTCATCGAGCCTTTATACGTGCGCATAGTTTCAATCAAACTTATGGCCGTTCAAAGTGGTAATAAGGCCAATTGACCTTATGACCGTTGCCCTTATGTCACCAAGCTATCACATTAATGCATTTTCATCGAGCCCTGATACGTGTGCAAAGTTTCAATCAATCTTATGGCCACTCAAAGTGGTAATAAGGCCGATTGACCTTATGGCCGTTGACCTTATGTCACCACACCATCACATTAATGCATTGTCATCTAGCCTTTATACGTGTGCAAAGTTTCAATCAAACTTATTACCACTCAAAGTGGTAATAAGGCCAATTTACCCTATGGCCGTTGCCCTTATGTCACCACACCATCATAATAATGCATTGTCATCGAGCCTTGATACGTGTGCAAAGTTTCAATTAAACTTATGGCCATTCAAAGTGGTAATAAGGCCAATTGACCTTATGGCCGTTGACCTTATGTCAGCACACCATCACATTAATGCATTGTCATCGAGGCTTTATACGTGTGCAAAGTTTCAATCAAACTTATGGCCATTCAAAGTGTTAATAAGGCCAATTGACCTTATGACCGTTGACCTTATGTCACCAAACTATCACATTAATGCATTGCCATCGAGCCCTGATACGTGTGCAAAGTTTCAATCAAACCTATGGCCACTCAAAGTGGTAATAAGGCCAATTGACATTATGGCCTTAGACCTTATGTCACCGCACCATTACATTAATGCATTGTAATCGGTCCTTGATACGTGTGCAAAGTTTCAAATTAATCAGACTTATAGAAACCGGTGTAAACTAAGCTCAAAAATTCCGTTACATACAGGAAAAGCTAAGAAAAGCGTGTTAAAATGGGCTCCAGTATGCTCTTTCGTAGATGTGCCATGCGTCCACTTCTATCATTAATAAAGAAATCCGCTTTTCGCATTATGTGCAAGGTTTCGAATCTATGGCCATTTGGGGTGGTCATAAGTTCAATTGACCTTATGTCCGTTAACTTTATGCCACCCGACCATCACATTATTGCATTCTTATCGAGCCTTTATACGTGTGCAAAGTTTCAATCAAACTTATGGCCATTCAAAGTGTTAATAAGGCCAATTGACCTTATGGCCGTTGACCTTATGTCACCACACCATCACATTAATCCATTGCGATCGAGCCCTGATACGTGCGCAAAGTTTCAATTAAACTTATGGCCACTCAAAGTGGTAATAAGGCCAATTGACCTTATGGCCGTTGACTTTATGTCACCACACCATCACAGTAATGCATTGTTATCGAGCCTTGATACATGTGCAAAGTTTCAATTAAACTTATGGCCATTCAAAGTGGTAATTAGGCCAATTGACCTTATGGCCGTTGACCTTATGTCACCACACCATCACAATAATGCATTGTCATCGAGCCTTGATACGTGTGCAAAGTTTCAATCAAACTTGTGGCCATTCAAAGTGGTAATAAGGCCAATTGACCTTATGGCCGTTGACCTTATGTCACCACACCATCACATTAACGCATTGTCATCGGTCCTTGATACTTATGAAAAGTTTCAAATTAATCAGACTTCTAGAAACCAGTGAAAATTAAGCTCAAAGATTCCTTTACATACAGGCCAAGCTAATAAAAGCGTGTTAAAAAGGGGCAAAAATGACAGTTCATATGAAGCATGTAACATACCTACATACCACCGATCTCTATGATTTTTTCAGACAAAAATATATGCTATATACGTAAGCATTTGGTGAAATTTGAAGCTTCTAGCTGTTAAAACTGGGCAGAAATTGCGCAAAGTTTCTTATCTGAACAATCGGTTGTATGAGATATATACTATTTATACAACCGATCTCTATGATTTTTTCAGACAACAATACATGCTATATACGTAAGCATTCGGTGAAATTTGAAGCTTCTCTCCGTTAAAATGGGGTTAAAATTGCGAATATATATATATATATACTGGCGGCCACCGTGGTGTGATGGTAGCGTGCTCCGCCTATCACACCGTATGTCCTGGGTTCGCACCCCGGGCAAAGCCACATCAAAATTTTAGAAATAAGGTTTTTCAATTAGACGAAAATTTTACTAAGCGGGGTCGCCCCTCGTCAGTGTTTGGCAAGCGCTCCGGGTGTATTTCTGCCATGAAATGCTCTCAGTGAAAATTCATCTGCCTTGCAGATGCCGTTCGGAGTCGCATTAAAACATGTAGGTCCCGTCCGGCCAATTTGTAGGGAAAATCAAGCATTCGTTGAAATTTGAAGCCTCTAGCTCTTAAAATAGGGCAGTAATTACGAAATGTTTCTTATCTGAACAATCGGTTGTGGGGGATATATACTATATATACGACCGACTCATCAATTTTTTCAGGCAATATACGAAATTATTTGGTGAAGTTTGAAGCTTCAATCTGTTAAATTGAGTAAGAAATGACAAAAATCCTCTTTTTCTGAAAAATCGGTTGTATGGAGGATATATGCTATAGTGGTCCGATCCGGTCGCTTCCGACAAATGTCTAGTCCGACAACCGGATCAGCAAGTTTTATCAAGATATCTCAAAAATTGAGGGACTAATTTGCTTACAAACAGACAGACGGACAGACGGACATGGCTAAATCAACTCAGCTCTTCATCCTGATTATTTCGGTATACTTAATGGTGGGTCTATCTATTTTCCTTTAAGGACTTACAATTTTGGGTTTGGTGACGAAATTAATATACCATTTCATTTTCATGAAAGTTATAAACATTTACTACAAAGGTCTAAAAATATTTATTGGAAACAAAAAAAAACCCAGGAGGGAAAAAACCCAATGAATATATAACTGAAACCCACTTACGACATTTTGCACACAAGTAACTGCTTATGTAAACCAATTTAAAGGAAAACGCAATCAGTGCAAGAAAGAAAATTTCAAAAGCAAATAAATTTTGCAAAAATAAAAAAATTCTATCTTACAGCTGGGGTATTTATGCAAGTTTTAGTAAAAGGTAATAAAAATTAAAACAAAAGAAAAAACCGAAATATAACTACTTAAGAAAAGACAAAAAAAAATTGTATAATATAATTTTCGTGACAAAAATCTTAAATTTTTCTGGTGCGCCCTAATGATTTATCGGAGTGGTTGGCTTGTGAGTTGATGATAGCGTCCGTGGTGAGAATTTCCTCGGCTCTCCCGATCGCTCAATTTGTAATGTTGCTGGTGCTCTGTTAGGTTGTTGCTGAGTGATGTTGCGTGTATTAGTATTTTGTGGCGGTGGATTCCCAGTGTCACCAATGTTGCTGTGTGTTGTCTTGACTTGTTGCCTGCCACCCTGCAGAATGTTGCTTGGCTACTTATTGCTGGGTTTCTTACCAGTATGTTGCCGTAGTTAAGTTGCGGGAGTTTATGCTCATGTGTGCTAGTAGATAATGTGTTGTGTCGTGTTCATGGGGTTTGCCTTGTGTATGTGTTTGCGTGTATTAGTGAAATATTCCTTGTGTTTTGCTTCGTTGATTATAATTTTGTTTTGTTGTCGTCTCACGTATTACTACCCCCAATTTTGGTGCCAACCCAATTTTGTAAATCCTTGCGTGAATAATAGTCTCTGGGTTCCCGATCCTTGAATTTCTTTTGCATTCGTTGTTGTAGCTGTTGTTATTGCCTTTATTTGTGCATACTTGTCACGGCCTATGGCTGCTTCGGGCATCTAAAGGAATACAAGAAAATTTAAAATTTAATTTAATAAAAATTTTTTTTTTTAAGTATTATCAGTAAGGAACATACAAGATTTCATACTTATATAATGCAGAAAAAAAACAACAAAAATACAACTTACGCAAAAAAATCCAAATCCAACTTATTTAAACCAGGATGCTGTGCCCTAGGGTGGCGGTAATCCAGCGATTCAATATTTCACTTTTTATATGTAGGTATATCGGCGCGACACTTATCGACAAGCCGCACTTTTAAACAAAACTTTAAACTTTTTATTATTTTCAATAATTCGCCGTACTTTACGCGCACTGTTTAAAATAAAACTTCGCCTTTTCTCACTTCGTGCAAGCAGCACAGACCGCGACTTTTGACTTGTGATAAGCAAACCGTGAAGCGGATCCCCTGTTATACCCACTTTTACCTTGCGGTTCTTATCGTTGTCACCGTTCGGCAAAGCCTTTCAGCCTCGATCAAACTTATCCGTGCTCGATGTCATAGCGGGTTCACCTATGCACGTATATGCATCCCACTATTCAACCAACTAATACCTACTCGTGCTTGGCAACGTATTGGTGTAATGCAAGAAGGTTGCGAGAAAACAACAATGATTTTTCTAAATGTCAAAGGCTGTCGTTACAGGCTCGCATCCGCAATTGGTGCCTGCATCATGGAGCGTTTGCCCTAAAAATATTTATAACGCAGCCTTATGTTTGGTTTGTGTATCTTGGGCCTACGTGTGGCCGCGACCCACTCCCTAAACCGGGCTTCTTTACATTCTGCCTGCAATGGTTCAATAGTTTTATCTAGCACATTCAATATAAACATAAACCTATCACTGGGTTACACTCTTACTATACTAATATCACAGGTTTTAATTCTACATCTATATCACAGGGCCACCGTGGTGTGATGGTAGCGTGCTCCGCCTACCACACCGTATGCCCTGGGTTCACACCCCGGGAAAAGAAATATCAAAATTTTAGAAATAAGGTTTTTCAATTAGAAGAAAATTTTTCTAAGCGCGGTCGCCCCTCGGCAGTGTTTGGCAAGCGCTCCGGGTGTATTTCTGCCATGAAAAGCTCTCAGTGAAAACTCATCTGCCTTGCAGATGCCGTTCGGAGTCGGCATAAAACATGTAGGTCCCGTCCGGCCGATTTGTAGGGAAAATCAATAGGAGCACGACGCAAATTGGAAGAGAAGCTCGGCCTTAGATCTCTTCGGAGGTTATCGCGCCTTACATTTTTTTTTTATATCACAGGGTTTGTTCTTAAATCTATATCACAGGTAAATAACAAAAGAGTTATTGAAGTCATTAGTTTGAAACAAAGAAAGGTTTGTGTAGAAAAAAATAATAAGGAAAATAAATAAATAAAGAAATAACAATAAATAAAAAACAAGTAAGAACGGGACTGTCTTCGGCTGTGGCGAAAACTTCATACCTTTCATGAATGGGGCTGAACAATAATCTTATCCCGTTCGTAATCTTCGAGTAATCAGATGTATAAGAAACATATAGTGAACAGATCTACATACCTAAACGATTTTTAAGATAAATATAAAATAATTTTTGATTTTTGATGGCCTTGTTTATTTAAAAAATGTAGGGTTTTGTAAGCTCGAGGCCTTGTTTTAAATAAAACACTGTGTTAGTATTCACACAAGGCCTCGAGCTCACAAAACCCTAAATTTTTTATAAATATAAAATAAATAAATAATAGTTTAAAAAAAATAAAAAAACAGGCTTTATAGCAAACCGAACTAAAAAATAGAAAATAGTTTTCAATTAAAAAGGGTTTATATAACAATAGTAGAAGGTCAAACAATTGTTTATAGTTAATCACCTCAAAATAAAATTATAATAAAATTTAAGTTATTAACAGAATAATTTAATTCAGAGTAAAAAGCGTGGGGCGCATTTGACTACATTTCATATCTTTTCTCTTAGATAGTTGTCAATAGAATGATTGTAACATTCAATATCAAGCACCCCACGCTTTTTACTGTGAATAAAATTATTCTGGTAATAACTTAAACTTTATTATAATTTGATTTTTGAGGTGATTAACTATAAACGATTGTTTGACCTTCTACTACTTTTATATAAACTCTTTTTAATTGAAAATTATTTTCTATTTTTTAGTTCGGTTTGCTATAAAGCGTGTTTTTTAGCTTTTTTAAACTATTATTTATTTTTAATTTTTTAGTTCAAGTAATTTTAAAAGTTTTAGTCGAGAGTGATGAAACCTCGAAACGCCAGCGGTCCATGGATGCATCCAACCCCACGGCACCGAAAAGGGTCAAGACGCAGGGAGGCTGGACGCGGTCTTTCGCCGAAATTGCCAACGGTCGGCAGATCTAATGCCAATGATCGACGAGAGCAGCGAAGACAACAGCGGAAGTGGATCCAGGCCGCGCTCGCTACGGTGGCCGTTAAGATTAAGAAAGACAACCCTGGTCCACCGCCATCTTACACCGATGCAGGGTGGTTCCAGGGCAATATCGAGCTAATCGCCTGTGACGACGCCAGGTCGGTCGCTTCCCAAGGCAGTCGGTTCTATGTACCGGAGCGACTCGGGATTTTTCCCGACCAAGGGCTGTCATTTCAGTGTGACCCCATTTCACAAAAAAGTTTCAATCAAATTTATGGTCATTCGAAGTGGTAATAAAGCCAATTGACCTTATGGCGGTTTACCTTGTGTTAGCACAACATCACAATAATGCATTGTTATCGAGCCTTTATACGTGTGCAAAGTTTCAATCAAACTTATGGCCATTCAAAGTGGTAATAAGGCCAATTGACCTTATGGCCGCTGACCTTATGTCACCACACCATCACATTAATGCATTGTCATCGGTCCTTGATACGTGTGCAAAGTTATAAATTAATCAGACTTCTAGAAACCGGTGAAAATTAAGCTCAAAAATTCCGTTACATACAGGCCAAGCTAATAAAAGCGTGTTAAAAAGGGCTCCAGTATGCTCTTTCATAGATGTGCCATACGTCCACTTCTATCACTAATAATGGAATGCTTTTTAGCATTATTTGCAACGTTTCGAATCTATGGTCATTTGGGTTGGTCATAAGTTCAATTGACCTTATGTCCGTTAACTTTATGTCACCCCACCATCACATTATGGTATTCTTATCGAGCCTTGATTCGTGTGCAAAGTTTCAATCAAACTTATGGCCACTCAAAGTGGTAATAAGGCCAATTGACCTTGCCAAGGCAGTCGGTTCTATGTACCGGAGCGACTCGGGATTTTTCCCGAACAAGGACTGTCATTTCAGTATGACCCCATTTAATTTGTTGCGTCCCTCCCACAAATTGTCATCCTCCCAGCAGCTCCTTGTACAAGGACTGCTCCATACTCTCTTACTCCGGGAAGGCATCGAATCCAATCCGGGTCCGTCCCCTTACCCCGGTCCTGAGAAATGGTTTTGCTGCATCTGCCGGAAAATAATCTTTTTAGGACGGTCATACTCTGTTCAGTGTGTCTCGTGCAAGGGATGGTTGCATCGGACAGGTTGTTCTGGGATTGATCCCAAAACCCGACGTCCACGTAACTTTTATAAATCTTTTGTGGCTCCTTGCTGTTCACGTCCAAAGGCGTCCCGTAGTCTACGCCTAAGCGCCCCCACTACCTTCCAGCAGCCCCGCTGCTCAGCAAGCCACAACAAGTACCCACTGCTGCTCGCGCCCCACGGCGCTAACAACTCAAACAGCTGATACCACTCATAACTACTACCTTCGTAGTAGAGTTGGTAGCAATGCTGAGCATCAGCCCCTGTCCCCGTCTTCTCCCCCTCTTTTCCGGCTGCAATCGTGTAGGTCAGGGAAAAAGACTCTTAGTCCCTACCTCCGTTAGCACCGTCTGCCAGCACAGAATATATATGTTTGCGACGTCCGTCCAATGCAGCTCCTGCCTTGGGTGGTGCCACTTTCCTAGATGTTCTGGTCTCCGCGACGGCAACCCCCTGACGGTTTTCATCGCGCCATGTTGCCAGGTCACAAACCCAAATCATCCGGGTACCCCAATGCTTTCCCAAGGACGCCCAGTCCCAGGGCCACAAAAGCAATTGCGTCGTGACCTTCCACAGCCCAGGCCTAGTCCCCCGTCACTTATCCCCAGAGTGGCGACGTCTCCCCTTATGCACTTCAGAATTCTGCAGTTAAACTGTAATGGACTAACTGGGAAAATTACGGAGATAGTCGATTTTATGAAGCGGCACAACATCCGCATTGCTGCGATTCAAGAGACTAAGCTCACAGCAAGATCTGCATTGCAGACCAGCTCTGGGTATAATGTCCACAGGAAAGACCGCGAGAGCGGACATGGAGGCGGCCTCGCGTTTATCATACACCACTCTGTGCCATATTGTATATTTGATCCTGGCATCGACCGCAGGGACAATGTGTTAGAACGTCAAGGCCTATCTGTACGGTCAGGCGATGCAAACCTAGAAATCATCAACATCTACATCCCTCCTGCCACCTGTTGCCTCAGTGGATACCGCCCTAATATCAGGGCGTTACTCACTGGCAACAATCGCAATATCTTAGGCGATTTCAATGCCCATCATGATCTATGGCATTCAAACTTGCGAGCGGACAGTAGGGGTGAGATGTTGGCGGATCAAATAGAAGAAACGACGTTCTGCACAATAAACGGAGACGGCCCCACACGTATGGTAGGAAGCTGCCACAGCTCGCCAGATATCTCAATCGTGAGCGCAGAACTCGTAAACTGCGTCAACTGGCAGCCGATGGTAACATTGGCATCCGACCACCTGTCCATACCTATTTCGCTCGAGCGTACCGCCGACTTCATCGTCACCGAAAAACGCACTTTCATAAACTTCAAAAAAGGAAAGTGGGAAGAATATAAATCTTTTACAGACAACCTCTTTGCTGCCCTCTTTATCCCGACTGATGCCCACCAAGGGGAGCGTGCCTTCCGTAAGGTCATTGAATCCGCCTCGGCACGTTTCATTCCCGCCGGGAGAATTCCCAAAATCCGGCCCCACTTCACGGCAGAGGCAGCAAACTTAGCGAGAGAACGTGACCTTATAAGACAGCTTGATCCAGGCGACCCCCAAATAAGGGATATAAACCAACGCATCAGATTGCTAGTGGACGAACACAAGCGGGCGAAATGGGAGGAGCACCTAAGAGGTTGTAACCTCTCTACCGGTGTGGGTAAACTTTGGTCCACCGTAAAGTCCCTTTCGAATCCGACTAAGCACAAAGGCAAAGCTTCCATCGCCTTTGGCGACAAAGCGCTATCGGATGCGAAAAAATGCGCGAGCGCTTTCTGCCGACAATATATGATGCATCCTACGGTCGACAAAGATAGACGGAGAGCCAATAGATACGCACATAAACACAAATTCAGCACGTCATCAATCACCATCACCGCTAAAGAGGTTGAGGACGCCATTGGTCGCGCTAAACCATCCAAAGCAGTGGGTCCAGACGGCATAGCCATGCCGATGCTTAAAAGCCTAGGGAAAGAGGGTTTAAAATATTTAGCTCATGTCTTCAACCTGTCTCTTTCCACCTTTGTCATACCCGAGAAATGGAAAATGGCCCAGGTGGTCCCGCTACTAAAGCCTGGGAAACCAGCTAACATAGGTGAGTCGTATCTTCCGATATCTCTCCTATCGCCAGTGGCAAAGATGCTTGAAGCCATTTTGCTCCCTTATTTCCAAGGAAATTTGCAGCTAGCCCCTCATCAGCATGGCTTCAGAAAACTCCATAGCACTACCTCCGCGCGAAATGCCATTAGCACCCAGATAAATTGCGGTTTAAATCAATACCCCCACCATAGAACAGTACTTGTAGCGCTAGACCTATCAAAAGCTTTTGATACGGTCAACCATGGCTCCTTACTGCAAGACCTGGAAGGGTCTACCCTTCCCCCATGTCTTAAAAGGTGGAGCGCAAATTATCTGGGTGGTCGGCAGGCATCGGTGCAATTTAGAAACGAAACATCAAAACCAAGGAGAATTAAACAAGGGGTGCCACAGGGTGGTGTCCTATCCTCACTTTTGTTTAATTTCTACATATCTAAGCTACCTTCACCACCGGAAGGAGTCACAATCGTTTCCTACGCCGATGACTGCACAATAATGGCCACAGGCCCAGGCCCAAAGATCGATGCGCTATGCAATAAAATAAACGGCTACCTCCCTGATCTCTCCAGTTTTTCGCCTCGCGAAACCTGGCATTATCACCGACTAAATCTTCCGCGACCTTATTTACAACATGGACGTCCCAAATGTCGACCATTTTGAACATCCACGTCGATGGCACTACGCTACCGACTGTCCTACACCCCAAAATCTTGGGTGTGACGTTTGATCAGGATCTACATTTTGGTGAGCACACAGCCGCAATTATTCCGAGAATTCAGAGCCGTAACAAAATCCTCAAATCCCTCGCTGGCAGTACCTGAGGAAAAGATAAAGAAACGCTCATGACTACATACAAAGCAATTAGCCAGCCGATTACGTGCTACGCGTCACCCATATGGCCGCCAAGCCTAAAAAGTACCCACGGAAAGAAACTACAGGCCTACCAAAATACTGCTCTCAGAATCGCCACGGGCTGTCTTCTTATGTCCCCAGAACACCATCTGCATAATGAGGCGAGAATACTCCCCATCAGGGAGAGAAATGAGATGCTGACCAAACAGTTCCTGTTGAATACCCAGAAACCTGATCACCCCAACAGACATCTGATTGATGAACCAGCACCGCCTAGGGGCTTAAGGAGTAATCTCCGTAACCATTTTGAGGAAATACGGCACCTGAGAACCCATCCGTATGCAGCGAAAAAACACAAGCAGGTCCTTGTTGAACTCCATATACAGGCGTCGGACCTTTATGCCGGGAATTGCCCGGTGAATCCAGTGCTTAAAGAAAAGTATCCACAACTCACGGAAGAGGAACGCATACTCCCCAGGGAAACGCGTGTCACTCTTGCTCAACTTCGTTCTGGATACTGTAACAGCTTAAACTCTTACCTATCCAGAATCAACCCCGAAATACAAAATGTATGCCCGCTTGCAATGTGTCCCCACATGACACCAACCATCTCTTTAATTGTAATGTGGAACCAACGCCTCTAACACCCCTTTCCTTATGTTCCACCCCTGTTGAAACGGCAAGATTACTTGGACTCCCGTTAAAGGATATTGATGACAATTTGTGATCGGTCGCGGCTGTTAGGTGGGGCGAAGCATTGCTACAACAACAACAACAACAACGCCAGGTCGGTCAACCTCTATAGGGCCGCCGTCACGCTGATAGGGGTGGTATATCCGGGCGCGCGCCTCAAGGTAGTGGAGGCGCGTTACATCCCTCACGACCAAGGGCTAGAGCCTGGGTTCCAGTGACGCCAACGGAACCAGCTGACATCCTGGAGCTGCTCCAGGAGTACAACCCGCCACAGGTTTTGAAGTCAACCGGGATAAAACCGAGCTTGTTCTCTTCACGAGGAGGTGCAAAGTACCATATCTTACACCGCCAAGAATTCGGGGTAAGTTATTAGCGATTCTTCTTTATGGTGCCTTGGTCTGATGGCCTGCACTAGCTAAAAGTACCTATCTTAAAATACTTCAAAAGATGCAACGGAGTTCGGAGCTCTGCATTACCGGGCTCTCGGCTCCACTCCAGATTCCGTTACATACATACATGGATACATAGATACATAGATAGATACTGGCCAAGCTAATAAATGCGTGCTAAGAAGGGCTCCAGTATGCTCTTTCGTAGATGTGCCATGCATCCACTTCTATCATTAATAAAGGAATGCGTTTTTCGCATTATGCGCAAGGTTTCAAATCTATGGCCATTTGGGGTGGTCACAAGTTTAATTGACCTTATGTCCGTTAACCTTATGTGACCCCACCATCACATTATTGCATTGTCATCGAGCCTTGATATGTGTGCAAAGTTTCAATCAAACTTATGGCCATTCAAAGTGATAATAAGGCCAATTGACCTTATGTCCGTTGACCTTATGTCCACACACCATCACATTAATACATTGTCTTCGAGCCTTGATACGTGTGCAAAGTTTTAATCAAACTCATGGCAATTCAAAGTGGTAATAAGGCCAATTGACCTTATGTCCATTAACCTTATGTCACCCCACCATCACATTATTGCATTGTCATCGAGCCTTTATACGTGTGCAAAGTTTCAATTAAACTTATTGCCATTCAAAATGGTAATAAGGCCAATTGACGTTATGGCCGTTGACCTTATGTCACCACACCATCACATTAATGCATTGTCATCGACCCTTGATACGTGTGCAAAGTTTCAAATTAATCAGACTTCTAGAAACCGGTGAAAATTAAGTTCAAAGATTCCGTTACATAGATACAGGCCAAGCTAATAAAAGCGTATTAAAAAAGGCCTCCAGTATGCTCTTTCGTAGAGGTGCCATGCATCCACTTCTATCATTAATAAAGGAATGCGTTTTTCGCATTATGTGCAAGGTATAAATCTATGGCCATTTGGGGTGGTCATAAGTTCAATTGACCTTATGTCCGTTAACCTTATGTCACCCCACCATCACATTATTGCATTGTCATCGAGCCGTTATACGTGTGCAAAGTTTCAATCAAACTCATGGCAATTCAAAGTGTTAATAAGGCCAATTTACCTTATGGCCGTTGACCTTATGTCACCACACCATCACATTAATGCATTGTCATCGACCCTTGATACGTGTGCAAAGTTTCAAATTAATCAGACTTCTAGAAACCGGTGAAAATTAAGTACAAAGATTCCGTTACATAGATACAGGCCAAGCTAATAAAAGCGTATTAAAAAAGGCCTCCAGTATGCTCTTTCGTAGAGGTGCCATGCATCCACTTCTATCATTAATAAAGGAATGCGTTTTTGGCATTATGTGCAAGGTATAAATCTATGGCCATTTGGGGTGGTCATAAGTTCAATTGACCTTATGTCCGTTAACCTTATGTCACCCCACCATCACATAATTGCATTGTCATCGAGCCTTTATACGTGTGCAAAGTTTCAATCAAACTTATTGCCATTCAAAGTGGTAATAAGGTCATTTGACCTTATGACCGTTGACCTTATGTCACCACACCATCAAATTAATACATTGTCATCGAGCCTTGATACGTGTGCAAAGTTTCAATCAAACTTATGGCCATTCAAAGTGGTAATAAGGCCAATTGACGTTATGGCCGTTGACCTTATGTCACCACACCATCACATTAATGCATTGTCATCGACCCTTGATATGTGTGCAAAGTTTCAAATTAATCAGACTTCTAGAAGCCGGTGAAAATTAAGCTCAAAGATTCCGTTACATACAGGCCAAGCTAATAAAAGCGTGTTAAAAACAGGTAGGTACTTTGTGTGAGGATGCAAAGTTTCAGGTTTTTTGTGGTCTGCGTGTAAAAACTATGACTACAAATCACGTATTTCAACAATATATGACGTAAAGGTAACTATTTGATGAAATTTAATGAATTTTAAAGTTTCCAGTCATAAAAAAGGGGCAAAAATTACAGTTTATGTGGGGTATATAATATATATACCACCGATCTCTATGATTTTATCAGACAACAATATAAGCATTTGGTGAAATTTAAAGCTTCTAGCTGTTAAAATGGGGCAGAAATTGCGCAAAGTTTCTTATCTGAACAATCGGTTGTATGAGATATATACTATTACTATATATACCACCGATCTCAATGATTTTTTCAGACAACAATATATGCTGTACACGTAAGCATTTGGTGAAATTTGAAGATTCTAGCTGTTAAAATGGGGAAGAAATTGCGCAAAATTACTTATCTGAACAATCGGTTGTATCAGATATATACTATATATACCACCGGTCTCTATGATTTTTTTAGACAACAATATATGCTATACACGTAAGCATTTGGTGAAATTTGAACATATCTAAACGATTTTTAAGATAAATATAAAATAAACAAGTAAGGAAGGTTAAGTTCGGGTGTAACCGAACATTACATACTCAGTTGAGAGCTATGGTGACAACATAAGGGAAAATAACCATGTAGGAAAATGAACCGAGGGAAACCCTGGAATGTGTTTGTATGGCATGTGTATCAAATGAAAGGCATTAAAGAGTATTTTATGAGGGAGTGGGCCATAGTTCTATAGGTGGACGCCATTTATGGATATCGCCATAAAGGTGGATCAGGGTTGACTCTAGAATTTGTTTGTACGGATATGGGTATCAAATGAAAGGTGCTAATGAGTATTTTAAAAGGGAGTGATCCTTAGTTCCATTGGTGGACGCCGCCACCTTTTATCGCCATAAAGGTGGATCAGGGGTGACCCTAGAATTTGTTTGTACGATATGGGTATCAAATTAAAGGTATTAATGAGGGTTTTAAAAGGGAGTGGTGGTAGTTGTATAGGTGGTTGCCTTTTCGAGATATCGCCATAAAGGTGGACAAGGGGTGACTCTAAAATGCGTTTGTACAATATGGGTATCAAACGAAAGGTGCTAATGCGTATTTTAAAAGGGAGTGGGCCTTAGTTCTATAGGTGGACGCCGTTTCGAAATATCGCCATAAAGGTGGACCAGGGCTGACTCTAGAATGTGTTTGTACAATATGGGTATCAAACGAAAGGTGTTAATGAGTATTTTAAAAGGGAGTGGGCCTTAGTTCTATAGGTGGACGCCGTTTCGAAATATCGCCATAAAGGTGGACCAGGGGTGACTCTAGACTTTGTTTGAACGATATGGGTATCAAATTAAAGGTATTAATGAGGGTTTTAAAAGGGAGTGGTGGTAGTTGTATAGGGTCTCGCCTTTTCGAGATATCGCCATAAAGGTGGACCAGGGGTGACTCTAGACTTTGTTTGAACGATATGGGTATCAAATTAAAGGTATTAATGAGGGTTTTAAAAGGGAGTGGTGGTAGTTGTATAGGGTCTCGCCTTTTCGAGATATCGCCATAAAGGTGGACCAGGGGTGACTCTAGAATTCGTTTGTACAATATGGGTATCAAACGAAAGGTGTTAAGGAGTATTTTAAAAGGGAGTGGGCCTTAGTTCTATAGGTGGACGCCGTTTCGAAATACCGCCATAAAAGTGGACCAGGGGTGACTCTAGAATGTAGACTTGTTTGTAGACTTTGTTTGTACGATATGTGTATCAAATTAAAGGTATTAATGAGGGTTTTAAAAGGGAGTGGTGGTAGTTGTAAAGGTCGTGGCCTTTTCGAGATATCGCCATAAAGGTGGACCAGGCGTGACTCTGGAATACGTTTGTACAATATTGGTATCAAACGAAAAGTGTTTATGAGTATTTTAAAAGGGAGTGGGCCTTGGTTCTATAGGTGGACGCCTTTTCGAGGTATCGCAATAAAGGTGGACCAGGGGTGACTCTAGACTTTGTTTGTACGATATGGATATCAAATGAAAGGTATTAATGAGTATTTTAAAAGAGCGTGGGGCTTAGTTCTATAGGTGGACGCCTTTTCCATATATCGCCATAAAGGTGGACCAGGGGTGACTCTAGAACCTGTTTGTACGATATTAGTAACAAATTAAAGGTATTAATGAGAGTTTTAAAAGGGAGTGGTGGTAGTTGTATATGTGAAGGTGTTTTCCAGATATCGACCAAAACCAGGGTGACCCAGGACATCATCTGTTGGATTCCGCTAATTTATTTATGTATGTAATACCTGCCAAGATTTCAAGGGTTTTTTATTTCGCCCTGCATAACTTTTTCATTTTCTTCTACTTAATATGGTAGGTGTCACAACCATTTTACAAAGTTTTTTCTAAAGTTATATTTCGCGTCAATAAACCAATCCAATTACCATGTTTCATCCCTTTTTTCGTATTTGGTATAGAATTATGGCATTTTTTTCATTTTTCGTAATTTTCGATATCGAAAAAGTGGGCGTGGTCATAGTCGGATTTCGTTCATTTTTTATACCAAGATAAAGTGAGTTCAGATAAGTACGTGAACTAAGTTCAGTAAAGATATATCGATTTTTGCTCAAGTTATCGTGTTAACCGCCATGCGGAAGGACAGACGGACGACTATGTATAAAAACTGGGCGTGGCTTCAACCGATTTTGCCCATTTTCACAGAAAATAGTTAAAATAAAAATGTAAGGCGCGATAATCTCCGAAGAGATCTAAGGCCGAGCTTCTCTTCCGATTTGCGTCGTGCTCCTCTTGATTTTCCCTACAAATTGGCCGGACGGGACCTACATGTTTTATGCCGACTCCGAACAGCATCTGCAAGGCAGACGAGTTTTCACTGAGAGCTTTTCATGGCAGAAATACATCCGGAGCGCTTGCCAAACACTGCCGAGGGGCGACCCCGCTTAGAAAAATTTTCTTCTAATTGAAAAACCTTATTTCTAAAATTTTGATGTTGCTTTGCCCGGGAGTTGAACCCAGGGCATACGGTGTGAGTACTGGTACATTTGACATCATTTCATATCTTTCCTCTCAGATAGTTGCCAATAGAATGATTGTAACATTCAATATCAAGCACCCGACGCTTTTTACTGTGAATTAAATTATTTTGTTAATAACTTAAATTTTATTATAATTTTATTTTAAGGTGATTAACTATAAATTATTGTTTGACCTTCTGCTATTGTTATATAAACTCTTTTTAATTGAAAATTATTTTCTATTTTTTAGTTCGGTTAGCTATGAAAGCGTGTTTTTTTAGTTTTTTTAAACTATTATTTGTCTTTAATTTTTTAGATCAAGGAATTTTAAAAGTTTTAGTCGGGAGTGATGAAACCTCGAAACGCCAGCGGTCCATGGATGAATCTAACCCCACGGCACCGAAAAGGGCCAAGACGCAGGGAGGCTGGACGCGGTCTTTCGCCGAAATTGCCAAGGGTCGGCAGATCATTGGCATTATAGACGAGAGCAGCGAAGATGGCAGGATCCCGAAACAACAGTGGAAGTGTATCGAGGCCGCGCTCGCTACGGTGGCCGTTAAGATTAAGAAAGATAACCCTGGTCCACCGCCATCTTACACCGATGCAAGGTGCTTCCAAGGCAATATCAAGCTAATTGCCTGTGACGACGCCAGGTCGGTAAACCTTTTTGGGGTGCCGTCACGCTGATAGGGGTGGTATATCCGGGTGCGCGCCTCAAGGTAGTGGAGGCGCGTGATATCCCCTCACGACCAAGGTCTAGAGCCTGGGTTCTAGTGACGCCAACGGATCCAGCTGACATACTGGAGCGCGGGAATGTCTTCAAATATTGTTAGCGGAGGGTCACCTAATAATCAGCTAATAAGCGAAATCACAGATGATAAAAGGATTGATTGGGCTTTACGGACCTTCAAGCCCTATAAATCGCCCGGCCGGATGGAATTTGTCTGGCTCAGCTACAGTATACTGTCGAACTTATAAGGCCCTTAATAAAAGGGATGTTTAAAGGTTGTCTTAGGCTCAATTACGTACCAGCATCGTGGAGAGAAGTCAACGTGGTTTTTATCCCCAAGGCAGGGAAAACCTCCCACTCTAAACCAAATGATTGTAGGCATATAGGCGTATCTTTTTGTCTGCTAAAAGCACTCGAAAGACTCCCAGAGGACTACATCAGGAGGAGGATTGAGCCATCGCTTCTTTCGCAAGCTCAACATGCCTATACTAATGGTATGTCAACTGAAACGGCCTCTCACTCACTTATATCCGTTATCGAAAGGTCACTTGACCTCAAGGAATATACACTGGTGGCATTTCTAGATATAGCGGGTGCCTTCAACAACGTTCTCCCTGAGGCCATTACCTCGGCGCTGGCCGATCTGGGGGTTGGCGCGTGCCTGGTGGGGTTTATATACAATCTGCTTGCGCGTAGGCAGATTAAAACTGAGCTAGGTGGATGCGTTATCCGCACACCCGTCGGCAGAGGCACTCCGCAGGGCGGCGTTCTCCCTCCGCTACTTTGGGTGGTTACCGGCAACCAACTACTACGCCTCATTGAGGCAGAAGGTCACCAAGAAATCGCGTATGCAGATGAAATATTCGTCACCATGCGGGGGAAATTTCCGCAAACTCTTTGCAATCTAATGGAAGGGGCACTATCCAAAATTTCGCACTGGGCCACAGCCAGACGTTTAGAATTCAACCCGGATAAAATCGAGCTTGTCCTCTTCACGAGGAGGTACAAAGTACCAAATTTTACACCGCCAATAATCGGGGGTACGTTCTTAGCGTTTAGCGATCAAGTCAAATATTTGGGAGTCATTCTGGATAGGAAGCTATTATGGAGTGACCATATAGTGGAGCGATCCAAGAAGGCAGCAGCAGCTCTGTTCACCTGCAAGAGGGCAATTTGCACCTCCTGGGGATTCTCACCTAAGTTGACATACTGGATTTACACATCCCCGATTCTTTTTTATGGTTCCTTGGTCTGGTGGCCTGCACTAGCTAAAAGTACCTATCTTAAAATGCTTCAAAAGGATTCCGGTACATACATACATGGATACATAGATACATAGAGAGATACAGGCCAAGCTAATAAAAGCGTGTTAAAAAGGACTCCAGTATGCTCTTTCGTAGATGTGCCATTATATCATTAATAAAGTAATGCGTTTTTCACATTATGTGCAAGGTTTCGAATCTATGGCCATTTGGGGTGGTCACAAGTTCAATTGACCTTATATCCGTTAACTTTATGTCACCCCACCATCACATTATTGCATTCTTATCGAGCCTTGATACGTGTGCCAAGTTTCAATCAAACTTATGGCCATTCAAAGTGGTAATAATGCCAATTGACCTTATGGCCGTTGACCTTATGTCACCACACCATCACATAAATGCATTTTTATCGAGCCTTGATACGTGTGCAAAGTTTCAATTAAACTTATGGCCATTCAAAGTTATAATAAAGCCAATTGACCTTATGGCGGTTGACCTTATGTCACCACTCCATCACATTAATGTATTGTCATAGAGCCTTTATACGTGTGCAAAGTTTCAATTAAACTTATGGCCATTCAAAGTGGTAATAAAGCCAATTGACCTTATGACGGTTGACCTTATGTCACCAGACCATCACATTAATGTATTGTCATCGGTCCTTGATACGTGTGCAAAGTTTCAAGTTAATCAGACTTCTAGAAACCGGTGAAAATTAAGCTCAAAAATTCCGTTACATACAGGCCAAGCTAATAAAAGCGTGTTAAAAAGGGCTCCAGTATGCCCTTTCGTAGATGTGCCATGCATCCACTTCTATCATTAATAAAGGAATGCGTTTTTCGCATTATGTGCAAGGTTTCGAATCTATGGCCATTTGGGGTGGTCATAAGTTCAATTGACCTTATATCCGTTAACTTTATGTCAACCCACCATCACATTATTGCATTCTTATCGAGCCTTGATACGTGTGCAAAGTTTCAATCAAACTTATGGCCATTCAAAGTGGTAATAAGGCCAATTGACCTTATGGCCGTTGACCTTATATCACCACACCATCATATTAATGCATTGTCATCGAGCCTTTATACGTGCGCAAAGTTTCAAATAAACTTATGGCCATTCAAAGTGTTAATAAGGCCAATTGACCTTATGGCCGTTGACCTTATGTCACCACACCATCACATTAATGCTTTGTCATCGAGTCCTGATACGTGTGCAAATTTTCAATCAAACTTATGGCCACTCAAAGTGGTAATAAGGCCAATTGACCTTACGGCCGTTGACCTTATGTCACCACACCATCACAATAATGCATTGTCATCGAGCCTTTATACGTGTGCAAAGTTTCAATTAAACTTATGGCCATTCAAAGTGGTAATAAGGCCAATTGACCTTATGGCCGTTGACCTTATATCACCACACCATCACAACAATGCATTGTTATCGAGCCTTGATACGTGTGCAAAGTTTCAATCAAACTTATGGCCATTCAAAGTGGTAATAAGGCCAATTGACCTTATGGACGTTGACCTTATGTCACCACACCATCACATTAATGCATTGTCATCGGTCCTTGATACGTGTGCAAAGTTTCAAATTAATCAGACTTCTAGAAACCGGTGAAAATTAAGCTCAAAAATTCCGTTACATACAGGCCAAGCTAATAAAAGCGTGTTAAAAAGGGCTCCAGTATGCTCTTTCATAGATGTGCCATGCGTCCACTTCTATCATTAATAATTGAATGCGTTTTTCGAATTATGTGCAAGGTTTCGAATATATGGCCATTTGGGGTGGTCATAAGTTCAATTGACATTATTTCCCTTAACTTTATGTCACCCCACCATCACATTATTGTATTCTTATCGAGCCTTGATACGTGTGCAAAGTTTCAATCAAACTTATGGACATTCAAAGTGGTAATAAGGCCAATTGACCTTATGACAGTTTACCTTATGTCCCCACACCATCACATTAATGCATTGTCATAGAGCCTTTCTTTATACTTGTGCAAAATTTCAATCAAAGTTATGGCCAGTCAAAGTGTTAATAAGGCCAATTGACCTTATGGCCGTTGACCTTGTGTCATCACACCATCACATTAATCCATTTTCATCGAGCCCTGATACGTGTGCGAAGTTTCAATCAAACATATGGCCACTCAAAGTGGTAATAAGGCCAATTGACCTTCCAAAGGCAGTCGGTTCTATGTACCGGAGCGACTCGGGATTTTTCCCGAACAAGGACTGTCATTTCAGTGTGACCCCATTTAATTTGTTGCGTCCGTCCCACAAATTGTCATCCTCCCAGCAGCTCCTTGCAGCAGGACTGCTCCATACTCTCTTACTCCGGGAAGGCATCGAATCCAATCCGGGTCCGTCCCCTTACCCCGGTCCTGAGAAATGGTTTTGCTGCATCTGCCAGAAAAGAATCTTTTTAGGACGGTCATACTCTGTTCAGTGTGTCTCGTGCAAGGGATGGTTGCATCGGACAGGTTGTTCTGGGCTTGATCCCAAAACCCGACGTCCACGTACCTTTTATAAATCTTTTCTGGCTCCTTGCTGTTCACGCCCAAGGGCGTCCCGTAGTCTACGCCTAAGCGCCCCCACTACCTTCCAGCAGCCCCGCTGCTCAGCAAGCCACAACAAGTACCCACTGCTGCTCGCGCCCCACGGCGCAAACAACTCAAACAGCTGATACTACTCATAACTACTACCTTCGTAGTAGAGTTGGTAGCAATGCTGAGCATCAGCCCCTGCCCCCGTCTTCTCCCCCCTCTTCTCCGGCTGCAATTGTGCAGGTCAGGGGAACAGAATTCTGCAGTTAAACTGTGATGGACTATCTGGGAAGATTACGGAGATAGTCGATTTTATGAAGCGGCACAACATCCGCATTGCTGCGATTCAAGAGACTAAGCTCACAGCAAGATCTGCATTGCAGACTTGCTCTGGGTATAATGTCCACAGGAAAGACCGCGAGAGCGGAAATGGAGGCGGCCTCGCGTTTTTCATACACCACTCTGTGCAATATTGTATATTTGATCCTGGCATCGACCGCAGACACAACGTCTTAGAACGTCAAGGACTATCTGTCCTGTCAGGCGATGCAAACCAAAAAAGCTGCCACAGCTCGCCAAATATCTCAATCGTGAGCGCAGAACTCGTAAACTGCGTCAAATGGCAGCCGATGGTAACATTGGCATCCGACCACCTGCCCATACTTATTTCGCTCGAGCGTACCGCCGACTTCATCGTCACCGAAAAAGGCACTTTCATAAACTTCACAAAAGGAAAGTGGTAAGAATATAAATCTTTTACAGACAACCGCTTTGCTGCCCTCTTTATCCCGACTGATGCCCGCCAAGGGGACCGTGGCTTCCGTAAGGTCATTGAATCCGCCTCGGCACGTTTCATTCCCGCCGGGAGAGGTCCCGAAATCCGGCCCACTACCCGGCGGAGGCCGCAAACTTAGCGAGAGAACGTGACCTTATAAGACAGCTTGATCCAAGCGACCCCCAAATAAGGGATAAAAACCATCGCCTCAAATTGCTTGTGGACGAACACAAGCGGGCGAAATAGGAGGAGCACCTAAGAGGTTGTAACCTCTCTACCGATGTGGGTAAACTTTGGTCCACCGTAAAGTCCCTATCGAATCCGACTAAGCACAAAGACGAAGTTTCCATCCCCTTTGGCAACAAAGTGCTGTCGGATGCGAAAAAATGCGCGAGCGCTTTCTGCCGACAATATATGATGCATCCTATGGTCGACAAAGATAGAGGGAGAGCCAATAGACACGCACATAAACACAAATTCAGCGCGTCACCAATCACCATCACCGCTAAAGAGGTTGAGGACGCAATTGGTCGCGCTAAACCATCCAAAGCAGTGGGCCCAGGCGGCATAGCCATGCCGATGCTTAAAAGCCTAGGGAAAGAGGGTTTCAAATATTTAGCGCATGTCTTCAACCTGCCTCTTTCCACCTTTGTCGTACCCGAGAAATGGAAAATGGCCAAGGTGGTCCCGCTATTAAAGCCTGGGAAGCCAGCTAACATAGGTGAGTCGTATCGTCCGATATCTCTCCTATCGCCAGTGGTATAAAAGTTTCAAATGTAATTTAAAGAACTGTGACGTTGATGAATGTATTTCGAATGTATGAATGTGTCTTTATTCAAATATTTCAGCTTATTTATATTAAATTATTCCAAACATATTCTTACATACCTATTTACATTTAAGCATACATACTTACATGCATATCTACCTTAAGAATACATACTTACATACCTACTTACAACTTGACACAAAATATGTACCTACACATCTGTGTTGAGCTGCGACTTCTATGGGAAATGCAAACCTTGCAAATTTGCTGGAATTCAAATTGGTTTGTTTATATGTTGTACACACCTGCTTTAATGGCTGTGTCAGCATTAATTCTCAAATGCATATTTATGTGTTGATGAACATTTAGACTATTTTTGTAGCAGGTTAGCATATTAGACTGATTTAAATAGTTGGCACTAAATTGTTGGCTGTTTACACTACAGTGGCAAAGACGCTTGAAACCAGTTTGCTCCCTTATTTCCAAGCAAATTTGCCGCTAGCCCCTCATCAGCATGGCTTTAGAAAACTCCATAGCACTACCACCACGCTAAATGCCATTAACACCCAGATAAATTGCGGTTTAAATCAATACCCCCACCATAGAACAGTACTTGAAGCGCTAGACCTATCAAAAGCTTTTGATACGGTCAACCATGGCTCGTTACTGCAAGACCTGGAAGGGTCTTCCCACGAAGACATTTTAAAGAGATGATATGATTGAAAGAGAAAATTAAAGAGAAATTAGAAATTTATTCCTGTTTCTTTGGGGGTATTCCTATTATTTAAAAGTTTTATTTCTAAAAATGTTTGTTCTTAAGGAAAAATTTGTTTAATTTAACATTTTTGACATTTTTAAATTTTCTTACAAAATCTTCTGAAATTTTTTTTTTTTCAGATGATGAATTGTTAAATAAAGTAAAATTTTTTTTTTTGTTTAACTATTAAAAGTTAATTCCTATGCTATTTTCTTTTTTTTCATTTTCTTTTCTCTTTTTGTATTTTGGTAAAACATCATTAAACATTTCAAAAAAAAATATTTTTTTTTCACATTTAAGGAGCTTTATTTTTCATTTTGTATGTCCTTTTCTGGGAACATAACTCAATAAGTAGGAGAAAAAAAAAATTTTACAGCAAAAATATAATTTTTGCTTGTCCATAGGCAGCCGTTAGGTTGCCCGAATATTTTCCTGCCTAACAATAATTTTTAAATTGTTAAAACTAATTTAATATACGTATTATACTTAAGTTGCCAGTTTATTCCTGATGTGGTCAGTTCCTTCCAAGGTAATATCAATATTTTCACTGGTCATGTCCACTGCTCCTGCATTATTTCGATTATAAAGCCCGTAAATTATCATAAAAGTGCTAAATGGCATCATTTTTGAGTGCTCCGATTATATAGCCCATAAATTGCTAAATGGTGTAATTCTTGAGTGCTCCAAATTGGTCATATCTAGTGCTCCTGCATCAGTTCGATTATAAAGCCCGTAAATCATCGTAAAAATTGCTAAACATCATTTGCTTCTTTTACAAGGCTTAGGCTGTAATCAGCCAGTAAAATCCTTGCCAGCTATGACATTAGGCTGAAAATTCAGCCAGTAGCATCATAGACAGGATCGCCATATAAAAGGTGTTTCCTTGCCAGCTATGAAATTAGGCTGAAAAATCAGCCAACAGAATCATAGGCAGGATCGCCATATAAAAGGTTCAAATGTAATTAAAATAACTGTGACGTTGATGAATGAATTTCGAATTTATGAATGTGTCTTTATTCAAATCTTTCAGCTTATTTATATTAAATTATTCTAAACATATTTTTACATACCTATTTACATTTAAGCATACATACTTACATGCATATCTACCTTAAGAATACATACTTACATACCTACATACAACTCGACACAAAATATATACCTACACATCTGTGTTGAGCTGCGACTTCTATGGGAAATGTAAACCTTGCAAATTTGCTGGAATGCAAATTTGCTGGAATTCAAATTGGTTTGTTTATATATTGTACACACCTGCTTTAATGGCTGTGTCAGCATTAATTCTCAAATGCATATTTATGTGTTGATGAACATTTAGACTATTTTTGTAGCAGGTTAGCATATTAGACTGATTTAAATATTTGGCATTAAATTGTTGGCTGTTTACACTACAGTGGCAAAGACGCTTGAAACCAGTTTGCTCCCTTATTTCCAAGCAAATTTGCAGCTAGCCCCTCATCAGCATGGCTTTAGAAAACTCCATAGCACTACCACCGCGCTAAATGCCATTATCACCCAGATAAATTGCGGTTTAAATCAATACCCCCACCATAGAACAGTACTTGAAGCGCTAGACCTATCAAAAGCTTTTGATACGGTCAACCATGGCTCGTTACTGCAAGACCTGGAAGGGTCTTCCCTTCCCCCATGTATTAAAAGTTGGACCGCAAATTATCTGGGTGGTCGGCAGGCATCGGCGCAATTTAGAAACGAAACATCAAAACCAAGGAGGATTAAACAAGGGGTGCCACAGGGTGGTGTCCTATCCCCACTTTTGTTTAATTTCTACATATCTAAGCTACCTTCACCACCGGAAGGAGTCACAATCGTTTCCTACGCCGATGACTGCACAATAATGGCCACAGGCCCAGGCCCAAAGATCGATGCACTATGCAAATAAACGGCTACCTCCCTGATCTCTCCAGTTTTTTCGCCTCGCGAAACTTGGCATTATCAACGACTAAATCTTCCGCGACCTTATTTACAATATGGACGTCCCAAATGTCGACCATTTTGAACATCCACGTCGATGGCACTACGCTACCGACTGTCCTACATCCCTAAATCTTGGGTGTGACGTTTGATCAGGATCTACATTTTGGTGAACACGCGGCCGTAATTGTTCCGAGGATTCAGAGCCGTAACAAAATCCTCAAATCCCTCGCTGGCTGTACCTGGGGAAAAGATAAAGAAACGCTCATGACTACATACAAAGCAATTAGCCAGCCGATTACGTGCTACGCGTCACCCATATGGTCGCCAAGCCTAAAAATCGAGCCCTGATACGTGTGCGAAGTTTCAATCACACTTATGGCCACTCAAAGTGGTAATAAGGCCAATTGACCATCCCAAGGCAGTCGATTCTATGTACTGGAGCGACTCGGGATTTTTCCCGACCAAGGACTGTCATTTCAGTGTGACCCCATTTAATTTGTTGCGTCCCTCTCACAAATTTGCATCCTCCCAGCAGCTCCTTGCAGCAGGACTGCTCCATACTCTCTTACTCCGGGAAGGTATCGAATCCAATCCGGGTCCGTCCCCTTACCCCGGTCCTGAGAAATGTTTTTGCTGCATCTGCCGGAAAAGAATCTTTTTAGGACGGCCATACTCTGTTCAGTGTGTCTCGTGCAAGGGTTGGTTGCATCGGACAGGTTGTTCTGGGCTTGATCCCAAAACCCGACGTCCACGTAACTTTTATAAATCTTTTGTGGCTTCTTGCTGTTCACGCCAAGGGCGTCTCGTAGTCTACGCCTAAGCGCCCCCACTACCTTCCAGCAGCCCCGCTGCTCAGCAAGCCACAACAAGAACCCACTGCTGCTCGCGCCCCACGGCGCCAACAACTCAAACAGCTGATACTACTCATAACTACTACCTTCGTAGTAGAGTTGGTAGCAATGCTGAGCATCAGCCCCTGCCCCCGTCTTCTCCCCCCCTCTTCTCCGGCTGCAATTGTGCAGGTCAGGGGAACAGAATTCTGCAGTTAAACTGTGATGGACTATCTGGGAAGATTACGGAGATAGTCGATTTTATGAAGCGGCACAACATCCGCATTGCTGCGATTCAAGAGACTAAGCTCACAGCAAGATCTGCATTGCAGACTTGCTCTGGGTATAATGTCCACAGGAAAGACCGCGAGAGAGGAAATGGAGGCGGCCTCGCGTTTTTCATACACCACTCTGTGCAATATTGTATATTTGATCCTGGCATCGACCGCAGGGACAACGTCTTAGAACGTCAAGGACTATCTGTCCTGTCAGGCGATGCAAACCTAAAAAGCTGCCACAGCTCGCCAAATATCTCAATCGTGAGCGCAGAACTCGTAAACTGCGTCAACTGGCAGCCGATGGTAACATTGGCATCCGACCAACTGCCCATACTTATTTCGCTCGAGCGTACCGCCGACTTCATCGTCACCGAAAAAGGCACTTTCATAAACTTCACAAAAGGAAAGTGGTAAGAATATAAATCTTTTACAGACAACCGCTTTGCTGCCCTCTTTATCCCGACTGATGCCCGCCAAGGGGAGCGTGGCTTCCGTAAGGTCATTGAATCCGCCTCGGCACGTTTCATTCCCGCCGGGAGAGGTCCCGAAATCCGGCCCACTACCCGGCGGAGGCCGCAAACTTAGCGAGAGAACGTGACCTTGTAAGACAGCTTGATCCAAGCGACCCCCAAATAAGGGATAAAAACCATCGCCTCAAATTGCTTGTGGACGAACACAAGCGGGCGAAATAGGAGGAGCACCTAAGAGGTTGTAACCTCTCTACCGATGTGGGTAAACTTTGGTCCACCGTAAAGTCCCTATCGAATCCGACTAAGCACAAAGACGAAGTTTCCATCCCCTTTGGCAACAAAGTGCTGTCGGATGCGAAAAAATGCGCGAGCGCTTTCTGCCGACAATACATGATGCATCCTATGGTCGACAAAGATAGACGGAGAGCCAATAGACACGCACATAAACACAAATTCAGCGCGTCACCAATCACCATCACCGCTAAAGAGGTTGAGGACGCAATTGGTCGCGCTAAACCATCCAAAGCAGTGGGCCCAGACGGCATAGCCATGCCGATGCTTAAAAGCCTAGGGAAAGAGGGTTTCAAATATTTAGCGCATGTCTTCAACCTGCCTCTTTCCACCTTTGTCATACCCGAGAAATGGAAAATGGCCAAGGTGGTCCCGCTATTAAAGCCTGGGAAGCCAGCTAACATAGGTGAGTCGTATCGTCCGATATCTCTCCTATCGCCAGTGGTATAAAAGGTTCAAATGTAATTTAAAGAACTGTGACGTTGATGAATGAATTTCGAATGTATGAATGTGTCTTTATTCAAATATTTCAGCTTATTTATATTAAATTATTCCAAACATATTCTTACATACCTATTTACATTTAAGCATACATACTTACATGCATATCTACCTTAAGAATACATACTTACATACCTACTTACAACTTGACACAAAATATGTACCTACACATCTGTGTTGAGCTGCGACTTCTATGGGAAATGCAAACCTTGCAAATTTGCTGGAATTAAAATTGGTTTGTTTATATGTTGTACACACCTGCTTTAATGGCTGTGTCAGCATTAATTCTCAAATGCATATTTATGTGTTGATGAACATTTAGACTATTTTTGTAGCAGGTTAGCATATTAGACTGATTTAAATAGTTGGCACTAAATTGTTGGCTGTTTACACTACAGTGGCAAAGACGCTTGAAACCAGTTTGCTCACTTATTTCCAAGCAAATTTGCCGCTAGCCCCTCATCAGCATGGCTTTAGAAAACTCCATAGCACTACCACCACGCTAAATTCCATTAGCACCCAGATAAATTGCGGTTTAAATCAATACCCCCACCCTAGAACAGTACTTGAAGCGCTAGACCTATCAAAGGCTTTTGATACGGTCAACCATGGCTCGTTACTGCAAGACCTGGAAGGGTCTTCCCACGAAGACATTTTAAAGAGATGATATGATTGAAAGAGAAAATTAAAGAGAAATTAGAAATTTAT
This sequence comes from Eurosta solidaginis, assembly GCF_040869045.1. Lineage (NCBI taxonomy): Eukaryota > Metazoa > Arthropoda > Insecta > Diptera > Tephritidae > Eurosta > Eurosta solidaginis. The sequence goes on along the minus strand of NC_090324.1, from coordinate 78,869,251 downwards.
TCCTGTTTCTTTGGGGGTATTCCTATTATTTAAAAGTTTTATTTCTAAAAATGTTTGTTCTTAAGGAAAAATTTGCTTAATTTAACATTTTTGACATTTTTAAATTTTCTTACAAAATCTTCTGAAATTTTTTTTTTTTTTCAGATGATGAATTGTTAAATAAAGTAAATTTTTTTTTTTTGTTTAACTATTAAAAGTTAATTCCTATGATATTTTCTTTTTTTTCATTTTCTTTTCTCTTTTTGTATTTTGGTAAAACATCATTAAACATTTCGAAAAAAAAATATTTTTTTTTCACATTTAAGGAGCTTTATTTTTCATTTTGTATGTCCTTTTCTGGGAACATAACTCAATAAGTAGGAGAAAAAAAAAATTTTACAGCAAAAATATAATTTTTGCTTGTCCATAGGCAGCCGTTAGGTTGCCCGAATATTTTCCTGCCTAACAATAATTTTTAAATTGTTAAAACTAATTTAATATACGTATTATACTTAAGTTGCCAGTTTATTCCTGATGTGGTCAGTTCCTTCCAAGGTAATATCAATATTTTCACTGGTCATGTCCACTGCTCCTGCATTATTTCGATTATAAAGCCCGTAAATTATCATAAAAGTGCTAAATGGCATCATTTTTGAGTGCTCCGATTATATAGCCCATAAATTGCTAAATGGTGTAATTCTTGAGTGCTCCAAATTGGTCATATCTAGTGCTCCTGCATCAGTTCGATTATAAAGCCCATAAATTGCTAAATGGTGTCGTTCTTGAGTGCTCCAAATTGGTCATATCTAGTGCTCCTGCATCAGTTCGATTATAAAGCCCGTAAATCATCGTAAAAATTGCTAAACATCATTTGCTTCTTTTACAAGGCTTAGGCTGTAATCAGCCAGTAAAATCCTTGCCAGCTATGACATTAGGCTGAAAATTCAGCCAGTAACATCATAGACAGGATCGCCATATAAAAGGTGTTTCCTTGCCAGCTATGAAATTAGGCTGAAAAATCAGCCAACAGAATCATAGGCAGGATCGCCATATAAAAGGTTCAAATGTAATTAAAATAACTGTGACGTTGATGAATGAATTTCGAATTTATGAATGTGTCTTTATTCAAATCTTTCAGCTTATTTATATTAAATTATTCTACACATATTTTTACATACCTATTTACATTTAAGCATACATACTTACATGCATATCTACCTTAAGAATACATACTTACATACCTACATACAACTCGACACAAAATATATACCTACACATCTGTGTTGAGCTGCGACTTCTATGGGAAATGTAAACCTTGCAAATTTGCTGGAATGCAAATTTGCTGGAATGCAAATTTGCTGGAATTCAAATTGGTTTGTTTATATATTGTACACACCTGCTTTAATGGCTGTGTCAGCATTAATTCTCAAATGCATATTTATGTGTTGATGAACATTTAGACTATTTTTGTAGCAGGTTAGCATATTAGACTGATTTAAATATTTGGCATTAAATTGTTGGCTGTTTACACTACAGTGGCAAAGATGCTTGAAACCAGTTTGCTCCCTTATTTCCAAGCAAATTTGCAGCTAGCCCCTCATCAGCATGGCTTTAGAAAACTCCATAGCACTACCACCGCGCTAAATGCCATTATCACCCAGATAAATTGCGGTTTAAATCAATACCCCCACCATAGAACAGTACTTGAAGCGCTAGACCTATCAAAAGCTTTTGATACGGTCAACCATGGCTCGTTACTGCAAGACCTGGAAGGGTCTTCCCTTCCCCCATGTATTAAAAGTTGGACCGCAAATTATCTGGGTGGTCGGCAGGCATCGGCGCAATTTAGAAACGAAACATCAAAACCAAGGAGGATTAAACAAGGGGTGCCACAGGGTGGTGTACTATCCCCACTTTTGTTTAATTTCTACATATCTAAGCTACCTTCACCACCGGAAGGAGTCACAATCGTTTCCTACGCCGATGACTGCACAATAATGGCCACAGGCCCAGGCCCAAAGATCGATGCACTATGCAAATAAACGGCTACCTCCCTGATCTCTCCAGTTTTTTCGCCTCGCGAAACTTGGCATTATCAACGACTAAATCTTCCGCGACCTTATTTACAATATGGACGTCCCAAATGTCGACCATTTTGAACATCCACGTCGATGGCACTACGCTACCGACTGTCCTACATCCCTAAATCTTGGGTGTGACGTTTGATCAGGATCTACATTTTGGTGAACACGCGGCCGCAATTGTTCCGAGGATTCAGAGCCGTAACAAAATCCTCAAATCCCTCGCTGGCAGTACCTGGGGAAAAGATAAAGAAACGCTCATGACTACATACAAAGCAATTAGCCAGCCGATTACGTGCTACGCGTCACCCATATGGTCGCCAAGCCTAAAAATCGAGCCCTGATACGTGTGCGAAGTTTCAATCACACTTATGGCCACTCAAATTGGTAATAAGGCCAATTGACCATCCCAAGGCAGTCGATTCTATGTACCGGAGCGACTCGGGATTTTTCCCGACCAAGGACTGTCATTTCAGTGTGACCCCATTTAATTTGTTGCGTCCCTCTCACAAATTTTCATCCTCCCAGCAGCTCCTTGCAGCAGGACTGCTCCATACTCTCTTACTCCGGGAAGGTATCGAATCCAATCCGGGTCCGTCCCCTTACCCCGGTCCTGAGAAATGGTTTTGCTGCATCTGCCGGAAAAGAATCTTCAGTGTGTCTCGTGCAAGGGTTGGTTGCATCGGACAGGTTGTTCTGGGCTTGATCCCAAAACCCGACGTCCACGTAACTTTTATAAATCTTTTGTGGCTTCTTGCTGTTCACGCCAAGGGCGTCTCGTAGTCTACGCCTAAGCGCCCCCACTACCTTCCAGCAGCCCCGCTGCTCAGCAAGCCACAACAAGTACCCACTGCTGCTCGCGCCCCACGGCGCCAACAACTCAAACAGCTGATACTACTCATAACTACTACCTTCGTAGTAGAGTTGGTAGCAATGCTGAGCATCAGCCCCTGCCCCCGTCTTCTCCCCCCTCTTCTCCGGCTGCAATTGTGCAGGTCAGGGGAACAGAATTCTGCAGTTAAACTGTGATGGACTATCTGGGAAGATTACGGAGATAGTCGATTTTATGAAGCGGCACAACATCCGCATTGCTGCGATTCAAGAGACTAAGCTCACAGCAAGATCTGCATTACAGACCCGCTCTGGGTATAATGTCCACAGGAAAGACCGCGAGAGCGGAAATGGAGGCGGCCTCGCGTTTTTCATACACCACTCTGTGCAATATTGTATATTTGATCCTGGCATCGACCGCAGGGACAACGTCTTAGAACGTCAAGGACTATCTGTCCTGTCAGGCGATGCAAACCTAAAAAGCTGCCACAGCTCGCCAAATATCTCAATCGTGAGCGCAGAACTCGTAAACTGCGTCAACTGGCAGCCGATGGTAACATTGGCATCCGACCACCTGCCCATACTTATTTCGCTCGAGCGTACCGCCGACTTCATCGTCACCGAAAAAGGCACTTTCATAAACTTCACAAAAGGAAAGTGGTAAGAATATAAATCTTTTACAGACAACCGCTTTGCTGCCCTCTTTATCCCGACTGATGCCCGCCAAGGGGAGCGTGGCTTCCGTAGGGTCATTGAATCCGCCTCGGCACGTTTCATTCCCGCCGGGAGAGGTCCCGAAATCCGGCCCACTACCCGGCGGAGGCCGCAAACTTAGCGAGAGGACGTGACCTTATAAGACAGCTTGATCCAAGCGACCCCCAAATAAGGGATAAAAACCATCGCCTCAAATTGCTTGTGGACGAACACAAGCGGGCGAAATAGGAGGAGCACCTAAGAGGTTGTAACCTCTCTACCGATGTGGGTAAACTTTGGTCCACCGTAAAGTCGCTATCGAATCCGACTAAGCACAAAGACGAAGTTTCCATCCCCTTTGGCAACAAAGTGCTGTCGGATGCGAAAAAATGCGCGAGCGCTTTCTGCCGACAATACATGATGCATCCTATGGTCGACAAAGATAGACGGAGAGCCAATTGACACGCACATAAACACAAATTCAGCGCGTCACCAATCACCATCACCGCTAAAGAGGTTGAGGACGCAATTGGTCACGCTAAACCATCCAAAGCAGTGGGCCCAGACGGCATAGCCATGCCGATGCTTAAAAGCCTAGGGAAAGAGGGTTTCAAATATTTAGCGCATGTCTTCAACCTGCCTCTTTCCACCTTTGTCATACCCGAGAAATGGAAAATGGCCAAGGTGGTCCCGCTATTAAAGCCTGGGAAGCCAGCTAACATAGGTGAGTCGTATCGTCCGATATCTCTCCTATCGCCAGTGGTATAAAAGGTTCAAATGTAATTTAAAGAACTGTGACGTTGATGAATGAATTTCGAATGTATGAATGTGTCTTTATTCAAATATTTCAGCTTATTTATATTAAATTATTCCAAACATATTCTTACATACCTATTTACATTTAAGCATACATACTTACATGCATATCTACCTTAAGAATACATACTTACATACCTACTTACAACTTGACACAAAATATGTACCTACAAATCTGTGTTGAGCTGCGACTTCTATGGGAAATGCAAACCTTGCAAATTTGCTGGAATTCAAATTGGTTTGTTTATATGTTGTACACACCTGCTTTAATGGCTGTGTCAGCATTAATTCTCAAATGCATATTTATGTGTTGATGAACATTTAGACTATTTTTGTAGCAGGTTAGCATATTAGACTGATTTAAATAGTTGGCACTAAATTGTTGGCTGTTTACACTACAGTGGCAAAGACGCTTGAAACCAGTTTGCTCCCTTATTTCCAAGCAAATTTGCCGCTAGCCCCTCATCAGCATGGCTTTAGAAAACTCCATAGCACTACCACCACGCTAAATGCCATTAGCACCCAAATAAATTGCGGTTTAAATCAATACCCCCACCATAGAACAGTACTTGAAGCGCTAGACCTATCAAAAGCTTTTGATACGGTCAACCATGGCTCGTTACTGCAAGACCTGGAAGGGTCTTCCCACGAAGACATTTTAAAGAGATGATATGATTGAAAGAGAAAATTAAAGAGAAATTAGAAATTTATTCCTGTTTCTTTGGGGGTATTCCTATTATTTAAAAGTTTTATTTCTAAAAATGTTTGTTCTTAAGGAAAAATTTGTTTAATTTAACATTTTTGACATTTTTAAATTTTCTTACAAAATCTTCTGAAATTTTTTTTTTTTTTTCAGATGATGAATTGTTAAATAAAGTAAATTTTTTTTTTTTGTTTAACTATTAAAAGTTAATTCCTATGCTATTTTCTTTTTTTTCATTTTCTTTTCTCTTTTTGTATTTTGGTAAAACATCATTAAACATTTCAAAAAAAAATATTTTTTTTTTCACATTTAAGGAGCTTTATGAAAACGACCTAAACACTTGATTTTCATTTTGTATGTCCTTTTCTGGGAACATAACTCAATAAGTAGGAGAAAAAAAAATTTTACAGCAAAAATATAATTTTTGCTTGTCCATAGGCAGCCGTTAGGTTGCCCGAATATTTTCCTGCCTTACAATAATTTTTAAATTGTTAAAACTAATTTAATATACGTATTATACTTAAGTTGCCAGTTTATTCCTGATGTGGTCAGTTCCTTCCAAGGTAATATCAATATTTTCACTGGTCATGTCCACTGCTCCTGCATTATTTCGATTATAAAGCCCGTAAATTATCATAAAAGTGCTAAATGGCATCATTTTTGAGTGCTCCGATTATATAGCCCATAAATTGCTAAATGGTGTAATTCTTGAGTGCTCCAAATTGGTCATATCTAGTGCTCCTGCATCAGTTCGATTATAATGCCCATAAATTGCTAAATGGTGTCGTTCTTGAGTGCTCCAAATTGGTCATATCTAGTGCTCCTGCATCAGTTCGATTATAAAGCCCGTAAATCATCGTAAAAATTGCTAAACATCATTTGCTTCTTTTACAAGGCTTAGGCTGTAATCAGCCAGTAAAATCCTTGCCAGCTATGACATTAGGCTGAAAATTCAGCCAGTAGCATCATAGACAGGATCGCCATATAAAAGGTGTTTCCTTGCCAGCTATGAAATTAGGCTGAAAAATCAGCCAACAGAATCATAGGCAGGATCGCCATATAAAAGGTTCAAATGTAATTAAAATAACTGTGACGTTGATGAATGAATTTCGAATTTATGAATGTGTCTTTATTCAAATCTTTCAGCTTATTTATATTAAATTATTCTAAACATATTTTTACATACCTATTTACATTTAAGCATACATACTTACATGCATATCTACCTTAAGAATACATACTTACATACCTACATACAACTCGACACAAAATATATACCTACACATCTGTGTTGAGCTGCGACTTCTATGGGAAATGTAAACCTTGCAAATTTGCTGGAATGCGTCAGCATTAATTCTCAAATGCATATTTATGTGTTGATGAACATTTAGACTATTTTTGTAGCAGGTTAGCATATTAGACTGATTTAAATATTTGGCATTAAATTGTTGGCTGTTTACACTACAGTGGCAAAGACGCTTGAAACCAGTTTGCTCCCTTATTTCCAAGCAAATTTGCAGCTAGCCCCTCATCAGCATGGCTTTAGAAAACTACATAGCACTACCACCGCGCTAAATGCCATTATCACCCAGATAAATTGCGGTTTAAATCAATACCCCCACCATAGAACAGTACTTGAAGCGCTAGACCTATCAAAAGCTTTTGATACGGTCAACCATGGCTCGTTACTGCAAGACCTGGAAGGGTCTTCCCTTCCCCCATGTATTAAAAGTTGGACCGCAAATTATCTGGGTGGTCGGCAGGCATCGGCGCAATTTAGAAACGAAACATCAAAACCAAGGAGGATTAAACAAGGGGTGCCACAGGGTGGTGTCCTATCCCCACTTTTGTTTAATTTCTACATATCTAAGCTACCTTCACCACCGGAAGGAGTCACAATCGTTTCCTACGCCGATGACTGCACAATAATGGCCACAGGCCCAGGCCCAAAGATCGATGCACTATGCAAATAAACGGCTACCTCCCTGATCTCTCCAGTTTTTTCGCCTCGCGAAACTTGGCATTATCAACGACTAAATCTTCCGCGACCTTATTTACAATATGGACGTCCCAAATGTCGACCATTTTGAACATCCACATCGATGGCACTACGCTACCGACTGTCCTACATCCCTAAATCTTGGGTGTGACGTTTGATCAGGATCTACATTTTGGTGAACACGCGGCCGCAATTGTTCCGAGGATTCAGAGCCGTAACAAAATCCTCAAATCCCTCGCTGGCAGTACCTGGGGAAAAGATAAAGAAACGCTCATGACTACATACAAAGCAATTAGCCAGCCGATTACGTGCTACGCGTCACCCATATGGTCGCCAAGCCTAAAAATCGAGCCCTGATACGTGTGCGAAGTTTCAATCACACTTATGGCCACTCAAAGTGGTAATAAGGCCAATTGACCATCCCAAGGCAGTCGATTCTATGTACCGGAGCGACTCGGGATTTTTCCCGACCAAGGACTGTCATTTCAGTGTGACCCCATTTAATTTGTTGCGTCCCTCTCACAAATTTTCATCCTCCCAGCAGCTCCTTGCAGCAGGACTGCTCCATACTCTCTTACTCCGGGAAGGTATCGAATCCAATCCGGGTCCGTCCCCTTACCCCGGTCCTGAGAAATGGTTTTGCTGCATCTGCCGGAAAAGAATCTTTTTAGGACGGCCATACTCTGTTCAGTGTGTCTCGTTCAAGGGTTGGTTGCATCGGACAGGTTGTTCTGGGCTTGATCCCAAAACCCGACGTCCACGTAACTTTTATAAATCTTTTGTGGCTTCTTGCTGTTCACGCCAAGGGCGTCTCGTAGTCTACGCCTAAGCGCCCCCCACAACCTTCCAGCAGCCCCGCTGCTCAGCAAGCCACAACAAGTACCCACTGCTGCTCGCGCCCCACGGCGCCAAAAACTCAAACAGCCGATACCTCTCATAACTACTACCTTCGTAGTAGAGTTGGTAGCAATGCTGAGTACCAGCCCCTGCCCCGTCTTCTCCCCCCCTCTTTTCCGGCTGCAATCGTGCAGGTCAGGGAAACAGGCTTTTAGTCCCTACCTCCGTTTGCACCGTCTGCCAGCACAGAATATATAGGTATGCGACATCCGCCCAATGCAGCTCCTGCCTTGGGTGGTGCCACTTTCCTAGATGTTCTGGTTTCCGCGACGGCAACCCCCCGACGGTTTTCATCGCGCCATGTTGCCAGGTCGCAAAACCCAAATCATCCGGGTACCCCAATGCTTGCCCAAGGACGCCCAATCCCAGGGCCACAACAGCAATTGCGTCCTGACCTTACACAACCCAGGCGTAGTCACCCGTCACTTACCCCCAGAGTGGCGACGTCTCCCCTTATGCACTTCAGAATTCTGCAGTTAAACTGTAATGGAATAACTGGGAAGATTACGGAGATAGTCGATTTTATGAAGCGGCACAACATCCGCATTGCTGCGATTCAAGAGACTAAGCTCACAGCAAGATCTGCATTGCAGACCTGCTCTGGGTATAATGTCCACAGGAAAGACCGCGAGAGCGGAAATGGAGGCGGCCTCGCGTTTTTCATACACCACTCTGTGCTATATTGTATATTTGATCCTGGCATCGACCGCAGGGACAACGTCTTAGAACGTCAAGGCATATCTGTCCGGTCAGGCGATGCAAACCTAGAAATCATCAACATCTACATCCCTCCTGCCACCTGTTGCCCCAGTGGATACCGCCCTAATATCAGGGCCTTACTCACTGGCAACAATCCCATTATCTTAGGCGATTTCAAAGACCATCATGATCTATGGCATTCAAACGTGCGGGCGGACAGTAGGGGTGAGATGTTGGCGGATCAAATAGAAGAAACGACGTTCTGCACAATAAACGGAGACGCCCCCACACGTATGGTAGGAAGCTGCCACAGCTCGCCAGATATCTCAATCGTGAGCGCAGAACTCGTAAACTGCGTCAACTGGCAGCCGATGGTAACACTGGCATACGACCACCTGCCCATACTTATTTCGCTCGAGAGTACCGCCGACTTCATCGTCACCGAAAAACGCACTTTCATAAACTTCAAAAAAGGAAAGTGGGAAGAATATAAATCTTTTACAGGCAACCGCTTTGCTGCCCTCTTTATCCCGACTGATGCCCGCCAAGGGGAGCGTGCCTTCCGTAAGGTCATTGAATCCGCCTCGGCACGTTTCATTCCCGCCGGGAGAATTCCCGAAATCCGGCCCACTTCCCGGCGGAGGCCGCAAACTTAGCGAGAGAACGTGACCTTATAAGACAGCTTGATCCAGGCGACCCCCAAATAAGGGATAAAAACCAACGCATCAGATTGCTTGTGGACGAACACAAGCGGGCGAAATGGGAGGAGCACCTAAGAGGTTGTAACCTCTCTACCGGTGTGGGTAAACTTTGGTCCAACGTACGGTCCCTATCGAATCCGACTAAGCACAAAGACAAAGTTTCCATCACCTTTGGCAAAAAAATGCGCGAGCGCTTTCTGCCGACAATATATGGTGCATTCTATGGTCGACAAAGATAGACGGAGAGCCAATAGACACGCACATAAACACAAATTCAGCGCGTCACCAATCACCATCACCGCTAAAGAGGTCGAGGGCGCAATTGGTCGCGCTAAACCATCCAAAGCAGTGGGCCCAGGCGGCATAGCCATGCCGATGCTTAAAAGCCTAGGGAAAAAGGGTTTCAAATATTTAGCGCATGTCTTCAACCTGCCTCTTTCCACCTTTGTCATAACCGAAAAATCGAAAATGGCCAAGGTGGTCCCGCTATTAAAGCCTGGGAAGCCAGCTAACATAGGTGAGTCGTATCGTCCGATATCTCTCCTATCGCCAGTGGGATAAAAGGTTCAAATGTAATTAAAAGAACTGTGACGTTGATGAATGAATTTCGAATGTATGAATGTGTCTTTATTCAAATATTTCAGCTTATTTATATTAAATTATTCTAAACATATTCTTACATACCTATTTACATTTAAGCATACATACTTACATGCATATCTACCTTAAGAATACATACTTACATACCTACATACAACTCGACACAAAATATGTATCTACACATCTGTGTTGAGCTGCGACTTCTATGGGAAATGCATTCATACCTACATACAACCAAAAATTTTGGAATATAAAGATATTGCATGCGCGAACTGCGGTGGAAAGCAGCGGAGCGTAACAAAATTCTAGTAGGTCACTTTCACCACACCAAAAACTTTAACACAATTTTTAACATAATTTAAGCACAGAAATACACTGATTGGAGTTTTAGTGAGTAAAAGTTAAAATTCTGAACACATTAGCTGAATAAAAAGTGTACAAATAATTATTAAATAACAAATACAGACAGTGGTAGTTTAACAAATTCTGCTGTGGTAAGTGGTGAATGTGACCTACTAGAATTTTGTGAAGCTTGCCTCACACTATTTTTCGTCTATGCAATGTCTCTCTATTATATCGTTTCTGATACAACTCGACACAAAATATGTACCTACACATCTGTGTTGAGCTGCGACTTCTATGGGAAATGCAAACTTCTATGGGAAATGGAATTCAAATTGGTTTGTTTATATGTTGTACACACCTGCTTTAATGGCTGTATCAGCATTAATTCTCAAATGCATATTTATGTGTTGATGAACATTTAGACTATTTTTGTAGCAGGTTAGCATATTAGACTGATTTAAATATTTGGGATTAAATTGTTGGCTGTTTACACTACAGTGGCAAAGGCGCTTGAAGTCATTTTGCTCCCTTATTTCCAAGCAAATTTGCAGCTAGCCCCTCATAAGCATGGCTTCAGAACACTCCATAGCACTACCACCGCGCTAATTGCCATTAGCATTTGATACGGTCAACCATGGCTCGTTACTGCAAGACCTGGAAGGGTCGACACTTCCCCCATGTCTTAAAAGGTGGACCGCAAATTATCTGGGTGGTCGGCAGGCATCGGTGCAATTTTGAAACGAAACATCAAAACCAAGGAGGATTAAACAAGGGGTGCCACAAGGCGGTGTCCTATCCCCACTTTTGTTTAATTTCTACATATCTAAGCTACCTTCACCACCGGAAGGAGTCACAATCGTTTCCTACGCCGATCACTGCACAATAATGGCCACAGGCCCAGGCCCAAAGATCGATGCGCTATGCAATAAAATAATCGGCTACCTCCCTGATCTCTCCAGTTTTTTCGCCTCGAGAAACTTGGCATTATCACCGACTAAATCTTCCGCGACCTTATTTACAACATGGACGTCCCAAATGTCGACCATTTTGAACATCCACGTCGATGGCACTACGCTACCGACTGTCTTACACCCCTAAATCTTGGGTGTGACGTTTGATCAAGATCTACATTTTGGTGAACACGCGGCCGCAATTGATCCGAGAATTCAGAGCCGTAACAAAATCCTCAAATCCCTCGCTGGCAGTACCTGGGGAAAAGATAAAGAAACGCTCATGACTACATACAAAGCAATTAGCCAGCCGATTACGTGCTACGCGTCACCCGTATGGTCACCAAGCCTAAAAATTACTCACTGGAAGAAATTACAGGCATGCCAAAATACTGCTCTCAGAATCGCCACGGGCTGTCTTCTTATGTTCCCAGAACACCATCAGCATAATGAGGCGAGAATACTCCCCATCAGGGAGAGAAATGAGATGCTGACCAAACAGTTCCTGTTGAATACCCAGAAACCTGGGCATCCCAACAGACATCTGATTGATGAACCAGCACCGCCTAGGGGCTTAAGGAGTCATCTCCGTAAGCATTTTGAGGAAATACGGCACCTGAGAACCCAGCCGTATGAAACGAAAAAACACAAGCAGGTCCTTGGTGAACTCCATAAACAGGCGTCGGACCTTTATGCCGGGAATTGCCCGGTGAATCCAGTACTTAAAGAAAAGTATCCAAAACTCGCGGAAGAGGAACGCATACTCCCCAGGGAAACGCGCGTCACTCTTGCTCAACTTCGTTCTGGATACTATAACAGCTTAAACTCTTACCTTTCCAGAATCAACCCCGAAATACAAAATGTATGCCCCGCTTGCAATGTGTCCCCACATGACACCAACCGTCTCTTTAATTGTAATGTGGAACCAACGCCTCTAACACCCCTTTCCTTATGGTCCACCCCTGTTGAAACGGAAAGTTTCCTTGGACTCCCGTTAGAGGATATTGATGACAATTTGTGATCGGTCGCGGCTATTAGGTGGGGCGAGCATTCCTACAACAACATCAACAACAACATTATGGCCGTTGACCTTATGTCACCACACCATCACAAGAATGCATTGTCTTCGAGCCTTGATACGTGTGCAAAGTTTCAATCAAACTTATGGCCATTCAAAGTGGTAATAAGGCCAATTGACCTTATGGCCGTTGACCTTATGTCACCACACCACCACATTAATACATTGTCATCGGTCCTTGATACGTATGCAAAGTTTCAAATTAATTAGACTTCTAGAAACCGGTGAAAATTAAGCCCAAAAATTCCATTACATACAGGCCAAGCTAATAAAAGCGTGTTAAAAAGGGGCAAAAATTACAGTTTATATGAAGTATGTAATATATATACCACCGATCTCTATAATTTTTTCAGACAAAAATATATGCTATATACATAAGCATTTGGTGAAATTTGAAGCTTCTTCTCGCTGTTAAAACGGGGCAGAAATTGCGCAAAGTTTCTTATCTGAACAATCGGTTGTATGAGATATATACTATGTATACCACCGATGTCAATAATTTTTTCAGACATCAATATATGCTATACACATAAGCATTTGGTGAAATTTGAAGCTTCTAGCTGTTAAAATGGGTCCGAAATCGCAAAAAAAAATATATATATACCATATATATATATTAGGGCGGGTTGATTTATAAATCGCTCATTGCTCGGTGAAAATCGTATTCTAGGGATCAAAATAAGAAACTTTTCCGAGGAACCATACCTCTAAAACGAACTCTGATGTCCCCCCCTTTTGGTCGAACTTTTGGGTAAGGGAAATTTCAATTCTACCTGCTGTGTCTTTTGGTGGTTTAAAAAAAACAACACAAGCAATTTTACGATCTGCAATTGTGTCACAGTGATACCTTCATTTTTTAAAACGGTTGAATGAAAAACCCACACAACTATGTTTACGACATGCAAATGCATCACAGTGATGCCTTGGTTTCAAAAGAGGGTTGTAAAAACGCTAATGTCTACTAAGTTTTTTTAATTTCTTTTCTATTACTAAGTTAAATTCATTTTTTCATTTACATATGTTCTGACTAAATAAATTTCTAAAGATAAAAATAAACTCCAAAAAGAAAAAACACAGGCATTTCAAAGTGGGATTTTTCAAAATTTGCCCCTACGACCCAAAAGGGGGCATCAGAATTCGTTTTAGAGGTATGGTTCCTTCGGCAAAGTTTCTTATTTTGATCCCTAGAATATGATTTTCATAGAGCAATGGGCGATTTTTTTGCCTCCCCACAAATCGACCCGGCTTAATATATATACTATATATACCATCATATATATATCATATATATCACCGATCTCTATGATTTTTTGACGAAACATTACATACTATATACGTAAGCAATCGGTGAAATTTGAAGCTTATAGCTGTTAAAATGGGGTAGAAATTGCGAAAAGTTTCTTATCTGAACAATCGTTTGAGGGGGATATATACTATATATACAACCGATCTCTATGATTTTTTCAGACAACAATATATGCTATATACGTAAGCATTCATTGAAATTTGAAGCCTCTAGCTCTTAAAATAGGGCAGTAATTACGAATAGTTTCTTATCTGAACAATCGGTTGAGGGGGATATATACTATATATACGACCGATCTCATCAATTTTTTCAGGCAACAGGTTGTGCAATATACGAAATAATATGGTGAAGTTTGAAGCTTCAATATGTTAAATTGAGTAAGAAATGACAAAAATCCTCTTTTTCTGAAAAATCGGTTGTATGGAGGATATATGCTATAGTGGTCCGATCCGGCCGGTTCCGACAAATGTCTAGTCGGACACCCAAATACTCCCGCTCACCAAATTTTATCGAGATATCTCAAAAAGTGAGGGACAAGTTTGCATACAAACAGACAGACGGACAGACGGACATGGCTAAATCAGCTCAGCTCTTCATCCTGATTATTTCGGTATACTTAATGGTGGGTCTATCTATTTTCCTTTAAGGACTTACAATTTTGGGTTTCATGACGAAATTAATATACCATTTCATTTTCATGAAAGTTATAAAAATTTACTACAAAAGTCTATAAATATTTATTGGAAACAAAAAAAAAAAAAACTCAGGAGGAAAAAAAATCGCAATGAATATATAACTGAAACCCACTTACGACATTTTGCACACAAGTGACTGCTTATGTAAACCAATTAAAAGGAAAACGCAATCAGTGCAAGAAAAAAAATTTCAAAAGCAAATAAATTTTGCAAAAATAAAAAAATTCTATCTTACAGCTGCGGTATTTATGCAAGTTTTAGTAAAAGGTAATAAAAATTAAAACAAAAGAAAAAACCGAAATATAATTACTTAAGAAAAGACAAAAAAAAAAATTGTATAACAATATTTTCGTGACAAAAATCTTAAATTTTCCTGGTGCGCCCTAATGATTTATCGGAGTGGTTGGCTTGTGAGTTGATGAGAGCGCCCGTGGTGAGAATTTCCTCGGCTCTCCCAATCGCTCAATTTGTAATGTTGCTGGTGCTCTGTTAGGTTGTTGCTGGTGAGTGATGTTGCGTGTATTAGTATTTTGTGGTGGTGGATTCTTAGTGTTACCAATGTTGCTGTGTGTTGTCTTGACTTGTTGCCTGCCACCCTGCAGAATGTTGCTGGGCTACTTATTGCTGGGTTTCTTACCAGTATGTTGGCGTAGTTAAGTTGCGGGAGTTTATGCTCATGTGTGCTAGTAGATAATGTGTTGTGTCGTGTTCATGGGATTTGCGTGTATTAGTGAAATATTCCTTGTGTTTTGCTCTGTTGATTATAATTTTGTTTTGTTGTCGTCTCACGTATTACTACCCCCAATTTTGGTGCCAAACCAATTTTGTAGATCCTTGTGTGAATAATTGTCTCTAGGATCCTGATCCTTGAAATTATTTTGCATTGGTTGTTGTAGTTTTTGTTATTCCCTTTATTTGTGCATACTTGTCATGGCCTATGGCTGCTTCGGGCATCTAAAGGAATACAAGAAAATTTTAAATTTAATTAAATAAAATTTTTGTTTTTTTAATATTATCAGAAAGGAACAAACAAGATTTCATACTTATATAATGCACAAAAAGAAACAACAAAAATACAAATTACCCAAAAAAATCCAGATCCAACTTATTTAAACGAGGATGTTGTGCCCTAGGGTGGCAGTAATCCAGCGATTCAATATTTCACTTTTTATATGTAGGTATATCGGCGCAACACTTATCGGCAACCCGCACTTTTAAACAAAACTTTAAACTTTTTATTATTTTCAATAATTCGCCGTACCTTACGCGCACTGTTTAAAATAAAACTTCACTTTTTCTCACTTGGTGCAGGCAGCACAGACCGCGACTTTTGACTTTTAATAAGCAAACCGTGAAGCGGATCCCCTTTTATACCCACTTTTACCTTGCGGCACTTATCGTTGTCACCGTTCGGCAAAGCCTTTCAGCCTCGATCAAACTTATCCGTGCTCGATGTCATAGCGGGTTCACCTATGCACGTATATGCATCCCACAATTCAACCAACTAATACCTACTCGGGTTTGGCATCGTATTGGTGTAATGCAAGAAGGTTGCGTGAAAACAACAATATTTTTTCTAAATGTCAAAGGCTGTCGTTACAGGCTCGCATCCGCAATTGGTGCCTGCATCATGGAGCGTTTGCTTAAAAAAAAATTTATAACGCAGCCTTAGGTTTGGTTTGTGTATCTTGGGTCTACATGTGGCCTCGACCTACTACCTAAGCCGGGCTTCTTTACATTCTGCCTGCAATGGTTCAATATTTTTATTTAGCACATTCAATATAAACATAAACCTATCACTGGGTTACACTCTTACTATACTAATATCACAGGTTTTAATTCTACATCTATATCACAGGGTTTGTTCTTAAATCTATATCACAGGTAATCAACAAAAGAGTTATTGAAGTCATTAGTTTGAAACAAATAAAGGTTTGTATAGAAAAAAATAATAAGAAAAATAAATAAATAAAGAAATAACAATAAATAAAAAACAAGTAAGAACGGGATTGTCTTCGGCTGTGCGGAAGACTTCATACCATTCATGAATGGGGCTGAACAATAATCTTATTCCGTTCGTAATCTCCGAATAATCGGATGTATAAGATAAGAAATATATAGTTAACAGATCTACATACCTAAACGATTTTTAAGATAAATATAAAATAATTTTAGATTTTTGATGGAATTGTTTATTTAAAAAATGTAGGGTTTTGTGAGCTCGAGGCCTTGCTTTAAATAAAACACTGTGTTAGTATTCATACATTTATTTGGTCGATATTTCGACTTCAATCTGAAGTCATTTTCAAGATTGAAGTCGAAATATCGACCAAATAAATGTGTGAATACTAACACAGTGTTTTATTTAAAGCAAGGCCTCGAGCTCACAAAACCCTACATTTTTTATAAATATAAAATAAAAAACAGGTAGGTACTTTGTGTGAGGATGCAAAGTTTCAGGTTTTTTGTGGTCTGCGTGTAAAAACTGTGACTACGAATCACGTATTTCAACAATGACGTAAACGTAACTATTTGATAAGATTTGATGAATTTTGAAGCTTCTAGCCGTAAATAAAATTACAGTTTATATCACAGTCCTAATTGTTCTAATAAAAGCGTGTTACATTGCGATAGCAAGAAAAGGAGTACCTAAATGTTGTTAATTATACCATCAAAATTCAACACGTTTTTTATTAGAACAATTAGAACTGTGATATAAACTGTAAGGTTTAATAATTTAGGTGTAAAGTTTTAACGTTAAAAATATATAATTATGTACAATATAGAATTCTTTTGTCGCAGACGAAAAAGCCTAATTATCGTTAAAGCTTACAATGAACTTATAAATTGTTATATTTCTTTAGAGTCAATTTATTGTTTACTTTTTAGTTAATTTTATTAACCAATAATAAAAGCTTATTTTTAAAAAAGTTTTTTTTTTCTTTAATTTTATTTTTTACTTTTTAGTTCGTTTTATTAACAAGTAATAGAAGCTTGTTCTTAGAAAAGCCTTTTTCTTAAATTTAATTTAAATAGGAATTTTTTTAAATTTTTAGTAGGGTAAAATATTGTTTAAATTAGTTACGTAATCTTTACTTAGTTATTTGTAACGTTTCTCATTCTATCCATTTCTTTTTATGCACCAACTTACTTTTTAGTTAATTTTATTAGCCAATAATAAAAGCTTATTTTTAAAAAAGTTTTTTTTCTTTAAATTTATTTTTTTCTTTAATTTTATTATATCATAATCCGAATATATTGGGGCATATTCATAATCGAAATAAAATGTGACTAAGTTAGTTGAAGCATTTTTGACAGAGAGCACATATAAAATTATGTCAAACAGTGTTAAATAACTTAACTCTGCCTATGCCGCGTTCAGTTTACAACTACTTATTGCAGATCTCTCATCTGTGGGTTAAATCTGTTTTAAAATAAAATTCTACTTTCGCTTAGCTAAAATTCCATCGCCATAAATCTGTAAAACAAAATCAAGTGCGCAGAAAATTATGCAACACTTACCGATAACAGCCTAACGGCGTTAGCGTACGTTGTATCACAGAATGTTTACACTTTGAAAATGGCGGCTGTTGTTTGCAAGGTTGCATTCCTTTGAGTCTTCGTTTTCACCATCTGGATTAACAAAGTCATGAGCCTGGACATTCGTGCAATTTTAGTGATGTAAATTGTATGGCGCCAGCGCCAATGCGGTGTCAGCTCAATGGTAGCTCATTGACGAAATGACTCCAATCGAATATTTGACGTTACTTAGTAGTGAGTGCGTAGTACATTTCACTTGCGCTATTGAGTGAAACGACTTTTGTGTGTCAGGCACGAGTTTGGTGTTATTGGCGCTACTGGCAATGATGACACTGAGCTGATGGCGGTAGCGCTGGTAGTTCAGCTTTTGAATCAGAGAAAGAATTGATGACCCGTGCAAATTATTATGGCTTTGGCCGTGTAAATTATTATGTTGTATTTGCACCAAATAAATGCTGCGGACATAACAACCGGAGTCATTTTTGAGTTGTATATTTTAAATTTAATGCACAATTAATATGGGTGTGTTTGAGCGGCCAAATAATAACAGTAGTATTGCTAAAGTGCTGCTAAGTTGATAGAATGTCGCTAATTTCCTAGCGATTATCAATAGATTGTCAATATTTCGTTCAACGGGCACGCGTAATTGCCACATCTGCTCAAATTTTCCAAGTTTTTCCATTCTTGCTTTAACTTAAGCTGTTATGCCAATATTTTTCTGCCAGTTTTTTTTCAAATAGGTAATTTTTCCAAAAGCAAAATAAATTACAGAAAAGA
Organism: Eurosta solidaginis; assembly: GCF_040869045.1. Lineage (NCBI taxonomy): Eukaryota > Metazoa > Arthropoda > Insecta > Diptera > Tephritidae > Eurosta > Eurosta solidaginis. The sequence goes on along the minus strand of NC_090324.1, from coordinate 78,850,561 downwards.
TTACAGAGTTAAACAGCCTTAAAAATTCAGCTATGTTGGTTATACACAGAAATACAACAGAGGGTTGTGTCTCCGCTTTTCGCAAGCGTTGAGATTCACCACGCGTGACACGCGTGATTCACCACGTCCAAATATCACAATCCACGGATAGGTACCGGCGGGTTTGTATGGGACTTAGGCTGTTATGCCAAAGTAAATACAAATCTTTACCGATAACTGTGTTATCGATTAATTTATCGAATTCTAACAAAGTAATATTGCATTCTCATCGGAGTTATACATATGTGCAAAATTTAAGCTCAATCGGACACCGGGAAGTGTATCAAATTTAACTTGCAAGATTCCATTACAGACAACAAAAGTGAAACTAAATAAAAGCTTATAATAAAAAGGGGCAAACATTACAGTTTATATGGGGTATATAATATATATACCACCGATCTCTATGATTTTTTCAGACAGCAATATATGCTATATATGTAAGCATTTGGTGAAATTCGAAGCTTATAGCTGTTAAAATGGGGCAGAAACTGCGCAAAGTTTCTTATCTGAACAATCGGTTGTATGAGGTATATACTATATATACCCCCGATCTTAATGATTTTTTCAGACAACAATATATTCTCTACATGTAAGCATTTGGTGAAATTTGATGCATTTGATACGGTCAACCATGGCTCGTTACTGCAAGACCTGGAAGGGTCGACACTTCCCCCATGTCTTAAAAGGTGGACCGCAAATTATCTGGGTGGTCGGCAGGCATCGGTGCAATTTTGAAACGAAACATCAAAACCAAGGAGGATTAAACAAGGGGTGCCACAGGGCGGTGTCCTATCCCCACTTTTGTTTAATTTCTACATATCTAAGCTACCTTCACCACCGGAAGGAGTCACAATCGTTTCCTACGCCGATCACTGCACAATAATGGCCACAGGCCCAGGCCCAAAGATCGATGCGATATGCAATAAAATAATCGGCTACCTCCCTGATCTCTCCAGTTTTTTCGCCTCGAGAAACTTGGCATTATCACCGACTAAATCTTCCGCGACCTTATTTACAACATGGACGTCCCAAATGTCGACCATTTTGAACATCCACGTCGATGGCACTACGCTACCGACTGTCCTACACCCCTAAATCTTGGGTGTGACGTTTGATCAAGATCTACATTTTGGTGAACACGCGGCCGCAATTGATCCGAGAATTCAGAGCCGTAACAAAATCCTCAAATCCCTCGCTGGCAGTACCTGGGGAAAAGATAAAGAAACGCTCATGACTACATACAAAGCAATTAGCCAGCCGATTACGTGCTACGCGTCACCCGTATGGTCACCAAGCCTAAAAATTACTCACTGGAAGAAACTACAGGCATACCAAAATACTGCTCTCAGAATCGCCACGGGCTGTCTTCTTATGTTCCCAGAACACCATCAGCATAATGAGGCGAGAATACTCCCCATCAGGGAGAGAAATGATATGCTGACCAAACAGTTCCTGTTGAATACCCAGAAACCTGGGCATCCCAACAGACATCTGATTGATGAACCAGCACCGCCTAGGGGCTTAAGGAGTCATCTCCGTAAGCATTTTGAGGAAATACGGCACCTGAGAACCCAGCCGTATGAAACGAAAAAACACAAGCAGGTCTTGGTGAACTCCATAAACAGGCGTCGGACCTTTATGCCGGGAATTGCCCGGTGAATCCAGTACTTAAAGAAAAGTATCCAAAACTCGCGGAAGAGGAACGCATACTCCCCAGGGAAACGCGCGTCACTCTTGCTCAACTTCGTTCTGGATACTATAACAGCTTAAACTCTTACCTATCCAGAATCAACCCCGAAATACAAAATGTATGCCCCGCTTGCAATGTGTCCCCACATGACACCAACCGTCTCTTTAATTGTAATGTGGAACCAACGCCTCTAACACCCCTTTCCTTATGGTCCACCCCTGTTGAAACGGAAAGTTTCCTTGGACTCCCGTTAGAGGATATTGATGACAATTTGTGATCGGTCGCGGCTATTAGGTGGGGCGAGCATTCCTACAACAACAACAACATTATGGCCGTTGACCTTATGTCACCACACCATCACAATAATGCATTGTCTTCGAGCCTTGATACGTGTGCAAAGTTTCAATCAAACTTATGGCCATTCAAAGTGGTAATAAGGCCAATTGACCTTATGGCCGTTGACCTTATGTCACCACACCACCACATTAATACATTGTCATCGGTCCTTGATACGTATGCAAAGTTTCAAATTAATTAGACTTCTAGAAACCGGTGAAAATTAAGCCCAAAAATTCCATTACATACAGGCCAAGCTAATAAAAGCGTTAAAAAGGGGCAAAAATTACAGTTTATGTGAAGTATGTAATATATATACCACCGATCTCTATAATTTTTTCAGACAAAAATATATGCTATATACATAAGCATTTGGTGAAATTTGAAGCTTCTTCTCGCTGTTAAAACGGGGCAGAAATTGCGCAAAGTTTCTTATCTGAACAATCGGTTGTATGAGATATATACTATGTATACCACCGATGTCAATAATTTTTTCAGACATCAATATATGCTATACACGTAAGCATTTGGTGAAATTTGAAGCTTCTAGCTGTTAAAATGGGTCCGAAATCGCAAAAAAAAATATATATATACTATATATATATTAGGGCGGGTTGATTTATAAATCGCTCATTGCTCGGTGAAAATCGTATTCTAGGGATCAAAATAAGAAACTTTTCCGAGGAACCATACCTCTAAAACGAACTCTGATGTCCCCCCCTTTTGGTCGAACTTTTGGGTAGGGGCAATTTCAATTCTACCTGCTGTGTCTTGTGGTGGTTTAAAAAAAACAACACAAGCAATTTTACGATCTGCAATTGTGTCACAGTGATACCTTCATTTTTTAAAACGGTTGAATGAAAAATCCACACAACTATGTTTACGACATGCAAATGCATCACAGTGATGCCTTGGTTTCAAAAGAGGGTTGTAAAAACGCTAATGTCTACTAAGTTTTTTTAATTTCTTTTCTATTACTAAGTTAAATTCATTTTTTCATTTACATATGTTCTGACTAAATAAATTTCTAAAGATAAAAATAAACTCCAAAAAGAAAAAACACAGGCATTTCAAAGTGGGATTTTTCAAAATTTGCCCCTACGACCCAAAAGGGGGCATCAGAATTCGTTTTAGAGGTATGGTTCTTTCGGCAAAGTTTCTTATTTTGATCCCTAGAATATGATTTTCATAGAGCAATGGGCGATTTTTTTGCCTCCCCACAAATCGACCCGGCTTAATATATATACTATATATACCATCATATATATATCATATATATCACCGATCTCTATGATTTTTTGACGAAACATTACATACTATATACGTAAGCAATCGGTGAAATTTGAAGCTTATAGCTGTTAAAATGGGGTAGAAATTGCGAAAAGTTTCTTATCTGAACAATCGTTTGAGGGGGATATATACTATATATACAACCGATCTCTATGATTTTTTCAGACAACAATATATGCTATATACGTAAGCATTCATTGAAATTTGAAGCCTCTAGCTCTTAAAATAGGGCAGTAATTACGAATAGTTTCTTATCTGAACAATCGGTTGAGGGGGATATATACTATATATACGACCGATCTCATCAATTTTTTCAGGCAACAGGTTGTGCAATATACGAAATAATATGGTGAAGTTTGAAGCTTCAATATGTTAAATTGAGTAAGAAATGACAAAAATCCTCTTTTTCTGAAAAATCGGTTGTATGGAGGATATATGCTATAGTGGTCCGATCCGGCCGGTTCCGACAAATATCTAGTCGGACACCCAAATACTCCCGCTCACCAAATTTTATCGAGATATCTCAAAAAGTGAGGGACAAGTTTGCATACAAACAGACAGACGGACAGACGGACATGGCTAAATCAGCTCAGCTCTTCATCCTGATTATTTCGGTATACTTAATGGTGGGTCTATCTATTTTCCTTTAAGGACTTACAATTTTGGGTTTCGTGACGAAATTAATATACCATTTCATTTTCATGAAAGTTATAAAAATTTACTACAAAGGTCTATAAATATTTATTGGAAACCAAAAAAAAAAAACTCAGGAGGAAAAAAAATCGCAATGAATATATAACTGAAACCCACTTACGACATTTTGCACACAAGTGACTGCTTATGTAAACCAACTAAAAGGAAAACGCAATGAGTGCAAGAAAAAAAATTTCAAAAGCAAATAAATTTTGCAAAAATAAAAAAATTCTATCTTACAGCTGCGGTATTTATGCAAGTTTTAGTAAAAGGTAATAAAAATTAAAACAAAAGAAAAAACCGAAATATAATTACTTAAGAAAAGACAAAAAAAAAAATTGTATAACAATATTTTCGTGACAAAAATCTTAAATTTTCCTGGTGCGCCCTAATGATTTATCGGAGTGGTTGGCTTGTGAGTTGATGAGAGCGCCCGTGGTGAGAATTTCCTCGGCTCTCCCAATCGCTCAATTTGTAATGTTGCTGGTGCTCTGTTAGGTTGTTGCTGGTGAGTGATGTTGCGTGTATTAGTATTTTGTGGTGGTGGATTCTTAGTGTTACCAATGTTGCTGTGTGTTGTCTTGACTTGTTGCCTGCCACCCTGCAGAATGTTGCTGGGCTACTTATTGCTGGGTTTCTTACCAGTATGTTGGCGTAGTTAAGTTGCGGGAGTTTATGCTCATGTGTGCTAGTAGATAATGTGTTGTGTCGTGTTCATGGGATTTGCGTGTATTAGTGAAATATTCCTTGTGTTTTGCTCTGTTGATTATAATTTTGTTTTGTTGTCGTCTCACGTATTACTACCCCCAATTTTGGTGCCAAACCAATTTTGTAGATCCTTGTGTGAATAATTGTCTCTAGGATCCTGATCCTTGAAATTATTTTGCATTGGTTGTTGTAGTTGTTGTTATTCCCTTTATTTGTGCATACTTGTCATGGCCTATGGCTGCTTCGGGCATCTAAAGGAATACAAGAAAATTTAAAATTTAATTAAATAAAATTTTTGTTTTTTTAATATTATCAGAAAGGAACAAACAAGATTTCATACTTATATAATGCACAAAAAGAAACAACAAAAATACAAATTACCCAAAAAAATCCAGATCCAACTTATTTAAACGAGGATGCTGTGCCGTAGGGTGGCAGTAATCCAGCGATTCAATATTTCACTTTTTATATGTAGGTATATCGGCGCAACACTTATCGGCAACCCGCACTTTAAAACAAAACTTCAAACTTTTTATTATTTTCAATAATTCGCCGTACCTTACGCGCACTGTTTAAAATAAAACTTCACTTTTTCTCACTTGGTGCAGGCAGCACAGACCGCGACTTTTGACTTTTAATAAGCAAACCGTGAAGCGGATCCCCTTTTATACCCACTTTTACCTTGCGGCACTTATCGTTGTCACCGTTCGGCAAAGCCTTTCAGCCTCGATCAAACTTATCCGTGCTCGATGTCATAGCGGGTTCACCTATGCACGTATATGCATCCCACAATTCAACCAACTAATACCTACTCGGGATTGGCATCGTATTGGTGTAATGCAAGAAGGTTGCGTGAAAACAACAATATTTTTTCTAAATGTCAAAGGCTGTCGTTACAGGCTCGCATCCGCAATTGGTGCCTGCATCATGGAGCGTTTGCTTAAAAAAAAATTTATAACGCAGCCTTAGGTTTGGTTTGTGTATCTTGGGTCTACATGTGGCCTCGACCTACTACCTAAGCCGGGCTTCTTTACATTCTGCCTGCAATGGTTCAATATTTTTATTTAGCACATTCAATATAAACATAAACCTATCACTGGGTTACACTCTTACTATACTAATATCACAGGTTTTAATTCTACATCTATATCACAGGGTTTGTTCTTAAATCTATATCACAGGTAATTAACAAAAGAGTTATTGAAGTCATTAGTTTGAAACAAATAAAGGTTTGTATAGAAAAAAATAATAAGAAAAATAAATAAATAAAGAAATAACAATAAATAAAAAACAAGTAAGAACGGGACTGTCTTCGGCTGTGCGGAAGACTTCATACCATTCATGAATGGGGCTGAACAATAATCTTATTCCGTTCGTAATCTCCGAATAATCGGATGTATAAGATAAGAAATATATAGTTAACAGATCTACATACCTAAACGATTTTTAAGATAAATATAAAATAATTTTTGATTTTTGATGGAATTGTTTATTTAAAAAATGTAGGGTTTTGTGAGCTCGAGGCCTTGCTTTAAATAAAACACTGTGTTAGTATTCATACATTTATTTGGTCGATATTTCGACTTCAATCTGAAGTCATTTTCAAGATTGAAGTCGAAATATCGACCAAATAAATGTGTGAATACTAACACAGTGTTTTATTTAAAGCAACGCCTCGAGCTCACAAAACCCTACATTTTTTATAAATATAAAATAAAAAACAGGTAGGTACTTTGTGTGAGGATGCAAAGTTTCAGGTTTTTTGTGGTCTGCGTGTATAAACTGTGACTACGAATCACGTATTTCAACAATGACGTAAACGTAACTATTTGATAAGATTTGATGAATTTTGAAGCTTCTAGCCGTAAATAAAATTACAGTTTATATCACAGTCCTAATTGTTCTAATAAAAGCGTGTTACATTGCGATAGCAAGAAAAGGAGTACCTAAATGTTGTTAATTATACCATCAAAATTCAACACGTTTTTTATTAGAACAATTAGAACTGTGATATAAACTGTAAGGTTTAATAATTTAGGTGTAAAGTTTTAACGTTAAAAATATATAATTATGTACAATATAGAATTCTTTTGTCGCAGACGAAAAAGCCTAATTATCGTTAAAGCTTACAGTGAACTTATAAATTGTTATATTTCTTTAGAGTCAATTTATTGTTTACTTTTTAGTTAATTTTATTAACCAATAATAAAAGCTTATTTTTAAAAAAGTTTTTTTTTTCTTTAATTTAATTTTTTACTTTTTAGTTCGTTTTATTAACAAGTAATAGAAGCTTGTTCTTAGAAAAGCCTTTTTCTTAAATTTAATTTAAATAGGAATTTTTTTTAAATTTTTAGTAGGGTAAAATATTGTTTAAATTAGTTACGTAATCTTTACTTAGTTATTTGTAACGTTTCTCATTCTATCCATTTCTTTTTATGCACCAACTTACTTTTTAGTTAATTTTATTAGCCAATAATAAAAGCTTATTTTTAAAAAAGTTTTTTTTCTTTAATTTTATTTTTTTCTTTAATTTTATTATATCATAATCCGAATATATTGGGGCATATTCAAAATCGAAATAAAATGTGACTAAGTTAGTTGAAGCATTTTTGACAGAGAGCACATATAAAATTATGTCAAACAGTGTTAAATAACTTAACTCTGCCTATGCCGCGTTCAGTTTACAACTACTTATTGCAGATCTCTCATCTGTGGGTTAAATCTGTTTTAAAATAAAATTCTACTTTCGCTTAGCTAAAATTCCATCGCCATAAATCTGTAAAACAAAATCAAGTGCGCAGAAAAGTATGCAACACTTACCGATAACAGCCTAACGGCGTTAGCGTACGTTGTATCACAGAATGTTTACACTTTGAAAATGGCGGCTGTTGTTTGCAAGGTTGCATTCCTTTGAGTCTTCGTTTTCACCATCTGGATTAACAAAGTCATGAGCCTGGACATTCGTGCAATTTTAGTGATGTAAATTGTATGGCGGCAGCGCCAATGCGGTGTCAGCTCAATGGTAGCTCATTGACGAAATGACTCCAATCGAATATTTGACGTTACTTAGTAGTGAGTGCGTAGTACAATTCACTTGCGCTATTGAGTGAAACGACTTTTGTGTGTCAGGCACGAGTTTGGTGTTATTGGCGCTACTGGCAATGATGACACTGAGCTGATGGCGGTAGCGCTGGTAGTTCAGCTTTTGAATCAGAGAAAGAATTGATGACCCGTGCAAATTATTATGGCTTTGGCCGTGTAAATTATTATGTTGTATTTGCACCAAATAAATGCTGCGGACATAACAACCGGAGTCATTTTTGAGTTGTATATTTTAAATTTAATGCACAATTAATATGGGTGTGTTTGAGCGGCCAAATAATAACAGTAGTATTGCTAAAGTGCTGCTAAGTTGATGGAATGTCGCTAATTTCCTAGCGATTATCAATAGATTGTCAATATTTCGTTCAACGGGCACGCGTAATTGCCACATCTGCTCAAATTTTCCAAGTTTTTCCATTCTTGCTTTAACTTAAGCTGTTATGCCAATATTTTTCTGCCAGTTTTTTTCAAATAGGTAATTTTTCCAAAAGCAAAATAAATTACAGAAAAGATTACAGAGTTAAACAGCCTTAAAAATTCAGCTATGTTGGTTATACACAGAAATACAACAGAGGGTTGTGTCTCCGCTTTTCGCAAGCGTTGAGATTCACCACGCGTGACACGCGTGATTCACCACGTCCAAATATCACAATCCACGGATAGGTACCGGCGGGTTTGTATGGGACTTAGGCTGTTATGCCAAAGTAAATACAAATCTTTACCAATAACTGTGTTATCGATTAATTTATCGAATTCTAACAAAGTAATATTGCATTCTCATCGGAGTTATACATATGTGCAAAATTTAAGCTCAATCGGACACCGGGAAGTGTATCAAATTTAACTTGCAAGATTCCATTACAGACAACAAAAGTGAAACTAAATAAAAGCTTATAATAAAAAGGGGCAAACATTACAGTTTATATGGGGTATATAATATATATACCACCGATCTCTATGATTTTTTCAGACAACAATATATGCTATATACGTAAGCATTTGGTGAAATTCGAAGCTTATAGCTGTTAAAATGGGGCAGAAACTGCGCAAAGTTTCTTATCTGAACAATCGGTTGTATGAGGTATATACTATATATACCCCCGATCTTAATGATTTTTTCAGACAACAATATATTCTCTACATGTAAGCATTTGGTGAAATTTGATGCTTCTAGCTGTTAAAATGGGGAAGAAATTGCGCAAAGTTTCTTATCTGAACAATCGGTTGTATGAGATATATACTATATATACCACCTGCCTCTATGATTTTTTTAGACAACAATATATGCTATACTTGTAAGTATATGGTGAAATTTTAACATATCTAAACGATTTTTAAGATAAATATAAAATAAAAAATAGGTAGGTACTTTGTGTGAGGATGCAAAGCTTCACGTTTTTTGTGGTCTGCATGTAAAAACAATGACTACGAATCACGTATTTCAAAAATATATGACGTAAACGTAACTATTTGATGAAATTTGATGAATTTTGAAGCTTCTAGCCGTAAAAAGGGGGCAAAAATGACAGTTTATATGAAGTATATAATATATATACCACCGATCTCTATGATTTTTTCAGACTACTATATATGCTATATACGTAAGCATTTTGTGAAATTTGAAGCTTCTAGTTGTTAAAACGGGGCAGAAATTGCGCAAAGTTTTTTATCTGAACAATCGGTTGTTTGAGATATATACTATGCATACAACCGATCTCAATGATTTTTTCAGTCATCAATATATGCTATACACGTAAGCATTTGATGAAATTTGAAGCCTCCAGCTGTTAAAATGGGGCCGAAATCGCCAAAAAATATATAAATACTATATATACTATACCCTCACTAGGGTAGGCACCTTGTCGTTGGTGTGAGGGCTTAGCCGAACTCCGTAGCGCCCGACTATGAGGCGGAGCTGGTTAGGACTGACATCTACGCCGTTTCGCCTCATACGAGGGCGGCGGGATGTCGGTGACCAAGAACTGCCAACCCCCTAATCCAGGGTGTTATGCGGACCGTGCCTATTGGACGATTTGCAGCCAGGGCATAAATTCGGCTGTATTCGAACGGAGCCTTCCCGATACCGGGCCACCTCGGGAAGTATTAATGGCCTTACCACAGCAAGGGGCGCTGCTGTGGCGGACTGTTCTTTCCACGTATATAATACTGGACCGCTGAGCCCGCCTTGTCGGGCAGGTGGTCGTACGACCAAGATGAACGACTCATTAACTGACTGTAATAAGGACGATGTAAAGAGGAGGACTGAGTCGCAATCCAAGGACGACAAATACGAATTAAGCGATGCGTCGGACTCGGGGAGCGAGAGTAGTGCTGATTCAATGAGCTCCGTGTTGGAGAAGCACACAAATGAAAACGGAGTAGAAGAGTGGAGAAGGGTACGGAGCAGAGGAAGTAAAAGAGCTCTCTCGCAGTACCGTGCAGCACTAAGAATTGGTCAACGCTTGGGAGCAGTGGTCGACCCAACAGAAGTGGAGATCGAGCGCTTGGAATGGGCCCATGAAGCGGTAGAAGTAGGTCGAAGGCAGTTCAAAAGGTTTGCTGCGAGAAACCCTCGGTTCTGCAACTGGTACGAGGAGGAAGAAGCGTCGAATGGCAGAATGAAAAGGCAGCGTTCGGCGGAAGGCGATAAGCCTGCTTTCAAGAGGCAGAAAGGACCCAGTCCTAGAGCCGCGAGGCAGGGCAGTCGCATAGACAACACAAGTAGGCCCAAAGCTGTAAGACAGATGGGCTCCAATAGCGAGGTAACAACTACCTCGAAAGCTGCGAGTCAGAGGGAAGTTCCAATTAAGGAAGTAGGAGATAAGCCAAAGGGAGATAACGCTAAGACTCCGGCTTTCTCGGAGGCGCTAAAGGGAGTTAACGCTAAGACTCCGGATTTCTCGGAGGTGCCAAAGGGAGATAACACTAAGACTCCTGCTTTTCCCGAGAAGATGAGTGATGTGGCAAAGCAGTCACTGACTGTGGCGCTGGTTGATCGTAGCAGTCCTTTCGGACAAATGACTACTGAAAGGTGGAGATCTGTGGAAAGTGAGCTTATTAGCTTAATGCTTAAGATGATGCGGGAACAACCAAGTAAGCCCCTTCCAACCTTTGATTCGGGGGATGGTATAACGGTGTGAAGATGATAGCGTGCGACAACATCGCGAGCTTGCAGTGGCTGGAGGAAGTGGTACCAAACCTCCAAAGGCAAGGCACGAACGCGCGGTTTGAGGTGGTGGATAAAGCGCAAACCCCCACGGTACCAAAAGTTAAGGTATGGATACCATGCGTGATGAAGTCGGAGGATACACTGCGACTTCTGCAGAATCAGAATATGAACATACCGACACAGGATTGGAAGATACTTACTGTATCTCGGCCTACCGAGGATGGTCAGTTCTACATCTTCCAAATAAACAAGCAGGCGGAGGATATTTTGTACACGCAGCTTGGTAAAATGTCCTTTGGCTCTGGCAAAATTTACATGCGACTCAGTAAAAGAAGTCCTGAGGATAAAACCCCTAACACGCTAGAGGTGGGCGAAGTCGAAAAGGACCTCAAAAGCCTAAGGAAAAAAAGACAGGTGGAGGTCCCCGACGTCACCACGAACGTGCTAGAAGAGGACCAAATGCTAAATGGTGCTGTGACTCGCACAGAGGAACACCCTGCACAACAGTCACGAGAGGCTGAAGGGGGCCTCGAATACTCTAAACCAAAAGGGCAAGTGGAGGACGACGACGTCAAGACGAAGGTGCTGGAGGGAAACAAACAGCCCAATGGTGCTGCGAGTCCTACAGATAAACCTCCAACACAGTAAAGTGGCGTCGAGCGAACTCCTCCTAACCCTTGAGGAGGATTCGTTTGACGTGGCGCTGATCCAGGAGCCGTGGCTCTCATCGGGAGGAAAGGTTTCTGGACTTAGCGCGCGCGGGTTTGACGTTTACTACGCGCAAACGGAAGGACGAGTGCGAGCTGTCTTAATGGTAAGGAAACAGCTGCATTCATATATGCTGCCTAATTACACCACTGAAGATCTCGTAGCGGTGGCCGTCGAGCAAAAGAATAAGCAGGCATTTATCCTGGCGTCCTGCTACATGGCCCATGCTGCGGAGGTCCCACTGATGGAGTGCAAAAGGCTAGTACAGGAGGAAGGGCGCAAAGGGCGGTTGGTCATAGGCGCAGATGCAAATGCGCACCACAATGCGTGGGGAAGAGCAGATACGAACGAGAGAGGCGAATCTCTGTTTTGTTACATCCTGCAAACCAATTTGCAGATAGCCAACAGGGGAAATGTCCCTACGTACATTGGTCCAACATCCAGCAATGTTCTGGATATTACATTGAGCTCCGAGCGTGATATATCAAGGTATGATTGGATGGTTCTTGATAGACCATCCTTCTCCGACCATGCGTATATCAGCTTCAACATCCCCCTAAAGAGGGTAGAGAAGGGAGGAACCTTTAGAAACCCTAGGTCAACGAACTGGACTAAATTCCAGAAACATGTAGAAAGAAAACTGGGACAACCCAAAGAGGTTGCTAATGTAGAGGAACTGGAAGAGTCGAATGAATTCCTAACAAGGACGCATATGACTGCGTATAACAAAGCTTGCCCTCTAAGAAGATTCAGAGGAAAAGCAAAGCCGCCATGGTGGAGCAATGAGCTGAGTCTTCTAAGAAGACAGGTTAAAGAAATGTTTAAGCTCGCAAAGACCGTGGAAAGCGAAGCGTGTCGGGACGAGTACAGGGATCTACTGAGGATCTACAAGCGTGAAATTACCAGGGCGAAGAGAAACTCATGGAAAAGTTTCTGTAAGGACATAGAGTGCTCCAGCGAAACAGCACGGTTGAAAAAAGTAATAGCAAAGGGAAACATAGTCCAGGAACTAATAAAGAAAGAGAACGGGGAATGGTCACGTATTAGTGAGGAATCCCTTGAGGTGCTTCTCGATACACATTTCCCATCGGGAGACGGTTTAGAGGAGCCAGCAGACATCACTCACACTCCGATCACGGAGCTAGTAGTGCCGGGCTTGGTGACCGATACCAAGATCGAGTGGGCAGTGAAGACGTTTTCTAAGTTTAAATCGCCGGGCCCAGATGGTATATTCCCGGCCATGCTACAAGTCTCAAGTAGGGCGGTCGTGGAATGGCTTAAAATAATATTCGATGGGTGCATACGACTGAATCATGTACCGCACTCTTGGAGAACTGCTCGTGTAGCTTTTCTACCAAAGGCGGGGAAGATCGGTCACATGTATTCCAAAGAATATAGACCCATTAGCTTAACATCATTTCTGCTCAAAACCTTTGAGAGGCTGATAGATGTGTACATAAAGTCCAACGGGGATGAAAAGCTGCTCTCCACAATACAGCATGCGTACACCAAAGGCAAGTCGGTAGACACCGCATTGCATAGGGTGGTAATAAGCATACAGAAGCCCCTGAAATATAAGGAGTATGCTCTAGGAATCTTTTTGGACATTGCCGGGCTTTCAATAATGTTGCAAAATGGGCGATTATGGATGGTCTTAATTACATTTAAGTACATCCTGCCTTAATCAGATGGATCGGCTGCATGTTAAATTGCAGAAAGATTACATCACAATGGGGATTGTACGAGGCCACGAAATCAGTGTACAGGGGCACGCCGCAGGGAGGGGTGCTATCACCTCTGCTTTGGACGCTGGTCATCAACCAACTGCTCAGGCAATTCGATGAGGGACCCGTAAAACTTACGGCTTACGCAGATGACGTTGCAATTGTCATAAGTGGAAAGTGCCTTCCAACGATTAGTTCTTTCATGGATCGGGCGCTTCGCGATATTCATACCTGGGCATCTAATGACGGGTTGAAAGTCAATGCGGAGAAGAGGGATATGGTCTTGTTTACAAAGAGGTACAAGGTCCCAAATTGGACCAGGCCTAAGTTAGGAGGGGTGACTTTGCAGGAGAAACCTTGCACAAACTATTTAGGAATCATCCTAGACAGTAAGCTTTCATGGAAGCTCAACGTGGAGGAGAGGGTCAAGAAGGCCTCAACGGCACTCTACGCATGTAAAAGAATGCTGGGGTGTACGTGGGGCCTATCGCCTTCTCTTTCTCATTGGGTTTTTACAGCGATTGTAAGCCCTATTCTATACTATGGAGTTCTTGTTTGGTGGAAAGCCACACAAAAAACAACATACCTCATAAAATTAGAGGGGGTATGCAGACTATCGATGCTTTGCATTACGGGAGCCCTGAAAACAACCCCGACGGCTGCATTTTTTGCCATTTTGCACATCCCACCTGTAGACCTGGTAGCAAAGAACAAAGCGTTAACGACCGCAACCATCTCGGTGCTTCGGGGCAGCTTGAGCGCCGACCATATGGCCATAGTAGTATAGCGTCATCAATCACAAGACGAACATACTACATGATTCCCTATCTGCGCTTCGAGGGAGATCTTAAGGCCACAATAGAGGTGGACGGTTGGCGCAAAAGTGCGCAAATGGCGGACGAGGCGATACATGTGTACACCGATGGTTCCAAAGTAGTGGAAGGAGTAGGGTCTGCGGTATACTGCGCTGATCCGGAAATAAGTAGATCCTACAGGCTGCCGGATTACTGTAGCGTTTTCCAAGCGGAAATATTAGCCGTAACCAAAGCAGTAGAAACCCTGGAAGAGAATAGCTTAAGCTGCAACCGTGTTAACTTTTATATTGACAGTCAAGCAGCAATTAAGGCAATAATCTCGCATAGCACAGCATCTAAATGCGTGTTAGAGTATTAGCAGTCTCTGGAGAGAATCGGGACAGGGAGAAGCATACATCTATAATGGGTCCCAGGGCATTTGGGAATAGATGGGAATGAAAAAGCGGATGAACTAGCTAAAAAGGGCGCATCCCTTGAAGCTTGCTCCGTAGATGTCCCAATTAGATTGGGCGAGATTAAGCGAAGGCGAGAGGTGCACATGATTGACCAAGCGGGAAAGGCGTGGGTTCAAGCGCGGGGCTGTAAAGTGTCGAAGATTATGTGTAGGTCTTACAACCTTAGACTAACACAGTTGCTCCTATCATTAAAAAGAGAGGACTGTAGACTCATGACGGGTATTCTGACTGGACACTGCCTTCTGGCGTCACATGCCTTTAAACTAGGCTTTGCCAGTGATAACAGATGTAGGAAGTGCGGGTTGGAGGAGGAAACGATCGAGCACGTTTTGTGCTCGTGCCCTGCACTTGCCAGGCTAAGACTCCAGCTATTAGGAGTGATACAGCTGTCAGATCTAGAAGCAGCAAGTGGCTTAAGTCCTAGGAAGCTTCTAGTATTTGCTAAGAGGACGGAGTTATTTTATAACATAGGTCCTGGTTTTTGATAGGGTTTTTCAGTTTGGTCGTTAAAACAAACTTCTGGTAACACTACGGACTCAATCAGTTTATGTGAGGTCCTCATGGACCGGCCAGTTCAACCTACCATATATACTATATATACCATCATATATATATTATATCACCGATCACTATACTTTTTGACACAACAATACATACTATATACGTGAGCAATCGGTGAAATTTGAAACTTATAGCTGTTAAAATGGGGTAGAAATTGCGAAAAGTTTCTTATCTGAACAATCGGTTGTATGAGATATATACTATATATACAACCGATCTCTATGATTTTTTCAGACAACAATATATGCTATATACGTAAGCATTCGGTGAAATTTGAAGCTTCTAGCTGTTAAAATGGGGCTAAAATTGCCACCGTATATATACTATATATACCACCGATCTTTATGATTTTTTCAGACAACAGCATTCGTTTAAATTTGAAGCATCTAGCTCTTAAAATAGGGCAGTAATTACGAAAAGTTTCTTATCTGAACAATCGGTTGTTAGGGATATATACTATATATACTACCGATCTCATCAATTTTTTCAGGCAACAATATGAGCAATATACAAAACTATATGGTGAAGTTTGAAGTTTCAATCTGTTAAATTGCGTAAGATATGACAAAAATCCTCTTTTTCTGAAAAATCGGTTGTATGGAGGATATATGTTATAGTGGTCCCATCCGGCCGGTTCCGACAAATGTCTAATCGGACACCCAAATACACCCGCTCACCAAATTTTATCAAGATATATCAAAAATTGAGGGACTAGTTTGGATACAAACAGACAGACGGACATGGCTAAATCAACTCAGCTCTTCATCCTGATTATTTCGGTATACTTAATGGTGGGTCTATCTATTTTCCTTTAAGGACTTACAATTTTGGGTTTCGTGACGAAATTAATATACCATTTCATTTTCATGAAAGGTATAAAAACAAGTAGGTACTTTGTGTGAGGATGCAAAGTTTCACGTTTTTTGTGGTCTGCGTGTAAAAACTATGACTACAAATCACGTATTTCAACAATATATGACGTAAAGGTAACTATTTGATGAAATTTAATGAATTTTAAATCTTCCAGCCGTAAAAAAGGGGCAAAAATTACAGTTTATATGGGGTATATAATATATATACCACCGATCTGTATGATTTTATCAGACAACAATATAGCTATATACGTAAGCATTTGGTGAAATTTGAAGCTTCTAGGTGTTAAAATGGGGCAGAAATTGCGCAAAGTTTCTTATCTGAAAAATCGGTTGTATGAGATATATACTATATATACCACCGATCTCAATGATTTTTTCAGACAACAATATACGCTGTACACGTAAGTATTTGGTGAAGTTTGAATCTTCTAGCTGTTAAAATGGGGAAGAAATTGCTCAAATTTCTTATCTGAACAATCGGTTGTATGAGATATATACTACATATAACACCAGTCTCTATGATTTTTTCAGACAACAATATATTGTAATGATTTTACTTGCAAATCCTCTTATTTGCAATCCTCTGCTAAGTTCGAATCACTAAACTGTGGAATAAATAACTCCAATATTGAATAATGGAAAAATGGCTTTTATTAAAGTTCTTCACAATACCACTTATACTTTGCTACTCGCTGGCTTAACAACCAAACTGATTGATAACTCCAATTAAACTGAATTCTTCTTACTCGCCTGCCCCGCTTTTATAGTTTACGCTGCATACTTCTAGGCTCTTCCATTTCCAGAACTTACCAACTATATTCGTGTGTGTATAGTTCTCATATAGTTTCTACTTGTTTACAATTGTCTACTTTTTAGCGCTTCTCAGATGTACATATGTGAGTTTGTAGTTTACAGTCTCCCGCACACACATAAGCGTATAAGTAAATTCATCTGTGTGTGACATCTCATCTCTCGCTGCCTTGTATGTAAATGGTGCTCGTCGGAATGTGTACATATGTGTAGACGCAATTATTGATTCGTTTATGTAGATACATAATGATTGAATTATTGATGTGAATTCACGTCACTGCTTAGCATCGGCCTGGAGATGGCAGCACTCCTTAGTTTTGCTAATATTCGTAACACTGCCCTCCACCTAAGTCTGATCGTCCCGATCAGACAAATCTCCCAATCTAAACGCCGCTAGCTTCTCCAAATGTACCACCCTTCTAATCCGTGGTTTCCCAGTGGTTTGTATGCGGTAGATGGTATCACTGATCTTCTTCACAACTTTGTACGGGCCTTCCCAACTGCACCGAAATTGGGCTGGAACACCTTTCCGCCGGTGAGGGTTGTTTAACAGTACCAAATCTCCATTCCGGAAATCTTCCGAATTATTTTCCCTGTCGTACCTGTGTTCCATCTTACTACTCATTATTCTGGATCGTTCTCTCGCACTCTGTTGCTTGGCCAATGAAGAACTACTTTGTAGAGCTTTTTCTTGACGGATTGGCTTCACATACTCAGTATCGTTCCGACGTTTCCCAACAAAAGTGCGCGCTGGCTTGAAACCATCCTTGCATTCTTTCTGAAAAATTCTTTTAGTGAATTTAGTGCGGCCATTAGGGTTTGTTGATGCCGGTCTTTTCCTCGCAGGTACTTTTAATTTCGCTTTATTGGGCACATTCGATCCATCAACCTTTGCTCGATCTACTTTCCTTGACTTTCGTGGTCTCTGTCGAATCTCCTCCACCAGCACTCGCTTACTGCTGAACCCTTTTTCCAAACTGAAGTTAAGTGGCACATCTTGGTTCTCATAATGCATCACCCTTCTCTGCATATCGATCTTGATGTCATGGTCAACCAAGAAATCCACTCCCAATATAACTTCATCAACGATCTCCGCCACAACGAATTTGTGTAGAACCATGACCTTCCCAATTAGGACTTCACATATTACTTCTCCCTGAACTTGGTTATA
Organism: Eurosta solidaginis; assembly: GCF_040869045.1. Classification (NCBI taxonomy): domain Eukaryota; kingdom Metazoa; phylum Arthropoda; class Insecta; order Diptera; family Tephritidae; genus Eurosta; species Eurosta solidaginis. The sequence continues at coordinate 78,832,412 of NC_090324.1, read as the reverse complement.
TTCGCCTGTGACCGTACGCAACCTCGCTCCAGGTAATGACTTTACTTTCTTGTATACCAAATCAGATCGAATCAAGGAATGAGATGCGCCCGTATCTACAGTCAGTACACGCTCCTTGCCATCGACATTCCCTCTGATGGTAAGACTGCTCGATATTCTACCAATTTGCAACACAGATATCACAGGGCATTCAATAGCTGGATCTAGCTCTCGATCTCTACCTCTTACTCGCTCTTGCTCATCTCCTCCAGCTTTGCGTTTACGGCCACCCACATTGTTGGAGCTATTGGGACCGGTGCTGCAATGTCATGCAATATGACCTGGGTTGCCGCACTTGAAACATTTAATAACTCCGGTATTTTTCTGTTGTGATCCCTTCAGTGCTTCTAAAATTGTGTCTACCCATTCTGGCCTTTCTACTTCTACACGATGAGCCTTATATGCTGGTTTACTTAATAGGGAGGCAGTTTCCTGAGTCAATGCATGTGATACCGTTTCAGCAAATGTCAGTTTTGGGTTCGCGTATGTAGCTCGCTTCGTTTCCACGTCTCGTAGGCCATTTATAAAACTCTGGATTTTTACCCTCTCGGTGTATTCCACGGGTGCGTCCGCATTTGCGAGATGAGCCAACTTTTCAACATCTGAAGCAAACTCCTGCAAAGTCTCATTCGCTCTTTGGTGACGGTTTTGCAACTCAATTTGGAATATCTGTTTCCTATGCTCGCTTCCATAACGTCGTTCTACAGCAGCCATCAATGTTTCATATCTGTTCCGTTCTTACTCTGGAATCGTCTGTAAGATTTCCGCTGCAGGCCCTTTCAATGCCACGAACAGTGCAGCAACTTTATCTTCCGCATTCCAGTTGTTCACTGCTGCGGTCTTCTCAAACTGTAGCTTGAAGACCTGGAAAGGAACAGAACCGTCAAATGATGGTGTTTTTACCTTTGGATTGCTTGCTGAAACAGCTGAGCGGTTTAGTTGTAACTGCTCCATACGACCTTTTAACGCTTCTATTTCGGCATCAATTTTGTCCTCGAGTCGTAAAATTTTTGCATCCTGCTCTTCCAGTTTCACAAAGAGCTGCGATGATACCTGTTCCGAAATTTGTGCCTCTTGCGCTTCCAGTTGAGATGCCAAATATGTCTTCTGTTCTTCCAATTGTGATTTTATACGGGTTTCCTGTGCTTCAATCTTCGATGTTATGCGTGTCTCTGGGATTCCATCTGTGATGACATTGTCGATGTTTGAGCAGATATTGCAGCCAAAATCATGTTCAAGTCTGTGCTCGTAGCTGTCTGTGATGTTTCGTTTTTCTCTTCAATTTTTGTTACTTCCTCGCCATCAAGATGAAAGTCATACTCTTCCACATCAATTCCTTCCGCTTCCATTGCCTCTCGTAGACGTGCCTGAAGTTCAAGTTTAACGCCGCTTGTATTCAATCCACGGCTCTCCAACTCCTTCTTTAGTTGCTGGATTTTCAATTCACTGAACTTTGCCATGTCCTTGTTGTCCTCTGGAATTTATTCAACAATTCCTCTTCTGACACCAATTGTAACGATTTTACTTGCAAATCCTCTTATTTGCAATCCTCTGCTAAGTTCGAATCACTAAACTGTTGAATAAATAACTCCAATATTGAATAATGGAAAAATGGCCTTTATTAAAGTACTTCACAATACCACTTATACTTTGCTACTCGCTGGCTTAATAACCAAACTGATTGATAACTCAAATTAAACTGAATTCTTCTTACTCGCCTGCCCCGCTTTTATAATTAACGCTGCATACTTCTAGGCTCTTCCATTTCCAGAACTTACCAACTATATTCGTGTGTGTATAGTTCTCATATAGTTTCTACTTGTTTACAATTGTCTACTTTTTAGCGCTTCTCAGATGTACATATGTGAGTTTGTAGTTTACAGTCTCCCGCACACACATAAGCGTATAAGTAAATTCATCTGTGTGTGACATCTCATCTCTCGCTGCCTTGTATGTAAATGTTGCTCGTCGGAATGTGTACATATGTGTAGACGCAATTATTGATTCGTTTATGTAGATACATAATGATTGAATTATTTATGTGAATTCACGTCACTGCTTAGCATCGGCCTGGAGATGGCAGCACTCCTTAGTTTTGCTAATATTCGTAACAATATGCTATACACGTAAGCATTTGGTGAAATTTGAACATATCTAAACGATTTTTAAGATATATATAAAACAAGTAAGGAAGGTTAAGTTCGGGTGTAACCGAAAATTAGATACTCAGTTGAGAGCTATGGTGACAACAGAAGGGAAAATAACCATGAAGGAAAATGAACCGAGGGAAACCCTGGAATGTGTTTGTATGACATGTGTGTCAAATGAAAGGCATTAAAGAGTATTTTATGAGGGAGTGGGCCATAGTTCTATAGGTGGCCGCCATTTAGGGATATCGCCATAAAGGTGGATCAGGGTTGACTCTAGAATTTGTTTGTACGATATGGGTATCAAATGAAAGGTGTTATTGAGTATTTTAAAAGGGAGTAATCCTTAGTTCCAGTTCCGTTTCGAGATATCTCCATAAAGGTGGACCAGGGGCTACCATAGAATTTGCTTGTAAAATACGGGTATCAAAAGAAAGGTGTTAATGAGTATTTTAAAAGGGAGTGATCCTTAGTTCCATAGGTGGACGCCGTTTCGAGATATCGCCATAAAGGTGGACCAGGGGTGACCCTAGAATGTGTTTGTACGATATGGGTATCAAATTAAAGTTATTAATGAGGGTTTTAAAAGGGAGTGTTGGTAGTTATATAGTGGCCTTTTCGAGATATCGCCATAAAGGTGGACCAGGGGTGACTCTAGAATGCGTTTGTACAATATGGGTATCAAACGAAAGGTGTTAATGAGTATTTTAAAAGGGAGTGGGCCTTAGTTCTATAGGTGGACGCCGTTTCGAAATATCGCCATAAAGGTGGACCAGGGGTGACTCTAGACTTTGTTTGTACGATATGGGTATCAAATTAAAGGTATTAATGAGGGTTTTAAAAGGGAGTGGTGGTAGTTGTATAGGTGGTCGCCTTTTCGGGATATCGCCATAAAGGTGGACCAGGGGTGACTCTAGAATGCGTTTGTACAATATGGGTATCGAACGAAAGGTGTTAATGAGTATTTTAAAAGGGAGTGGGCCTTAGTTCTATAGGTGGACGCTGTTTCGAAATATCGCCATAAAAGTGGACCAGGGGTGACTCTAGAATGTGTTTGTACGATATGGGTATCAAATTAAAGGTATTAATGAGGGTTTTAAAAGGGAGTGGTAGTAGTTGTATAGGTGGTCGCCTTTTCGAGATATCGCCATAAAGGTGGACCAGGCGTGACTCTAGAATACGTTTGTACAATATGGGTATCAAACTAAAGGTGTTAATGAGTATTTTAAAAGGGAGTGGGCCTTCGTTCTATAGGTGGACGCCGTTTCGAGGTATCGCAATAAAGGTGGACCAGAGGTGAATCTAGACTTTGTTTGTACGATATGGGTATCAAATGAAAGGTGTTAATGAGTATTTTTAAAAGGGAGTGGGCCTTCGTTCTATAGGTGGACGCCTTTTCGATATATCGCCATAAAGGTGGACCAGGGGTAACTCTAGAACCTGTTTGTACGATATTAGTATCAAATTAAAGGTATTAATGAGTTTTAAAAGGTAGTGGTGGTAGTTGTATATGTGAAGGTGTTTTCCAGATATCGACCAAAATGTGGACCAGGGTGACCCAGGACATCATCTGTTTGGATACCGCTAATTTATTTATGTATGTAATACCTGCCAATATTTCAAGGATTTTTTATTTCCCCTGCAGAACTTTTTCATTTTCTTCTACTTAATATGGTAGGTGTCACAACCATTTTACAGAGTTTTTTCTAAAGTTATATTTCGCGTCAATAAACCAATCCAATTACCATGTTTCATCCCTTTTTTCGTATTTGGTATAGAATTATGGCATTTACAGCTTGGAAAACTTTTAAATTACCTTCTTTTAAAAGTGGGCGGTGCCACGCCCATTGTCCAAAATTTTACCAATTTTCTATTCTGCGTCACAAGTTTAACGCACCTACCAAGTTTCATCGCTTTATCTGTCTTTGGTAATGAATTATTGCACTTTTTCGGTTTTTCGAAATTTTCGATATCGAAAAAGTGGGCGTGGTTATAGTCCGATATCGTTCATTTTAAATAGCGATCTAAGATGAGTGCTCAGGAACCTACGTACCAAATTTCATCAAGATACCTCAAAATTTACTCAAGTTATCGTGTTAACGCATGGACGGACGGACGGACGGACATGGCTCAATCAAATTTTTTTTCGATCCTGATGATTTTGATATATGTAAGTCTATATCTATCTCGATTCCCTTATACCTGTACAACCAACCGTTATCCAATCAAACTTAATATACTCTGTGAGCTCTGCTCAACTGAGTATAATAAAAAATAGGTAGGTACTTTGTGTGAGATTGCAAAGCTTCACGTTTTTTGTGTTCTGCATGTAAAAACTATTACTACGAATCAGGTATTTCAAAAATATATGACGTAAACGTAACTATTTGATGAAATTTGATGTATTTTCAAGCTTCTAGCCGTAAAAAAGGGGCAAAAATGACAGTTTATATGAAGTATATGATATATATACCTCCGATCTCTATGATTTTATCAGACAACAATATATATGCTATATACGTAAGCATTTGGTAAAATTTTAAGCTTCTAGCTGTTAAAACGGGGCAGAAATTGCGCAAAGTTTCTTATCTGAACAATCGGTTGTATGAGATATATACTATGTATACCACCGATCTCAATGATTTTTCAGATATCAATATATGCTATACACGTAAGCATTTGTTGAAATTTGAAGGTTCTAACTGTTGAAATCGCAAAAAAAAATATATATATACTATATATACCATCATATATATATTATATATATCAATAATATGAAATTATATGGTGAAGTTTGAAGCTTCAATCTGTTAAATTGAGTAAGATATGACAAAAATCCTCTTTTTCTGAAAAATCTGTTGTATGGAGGATATATGCTATAGTGGTCCGATCCGGCCGGTTCCGACAAATGTTTAATGGGACACCCCAATACACCCGCTCACCAAATTTTATCAAGATATCTCAAAAATTGAGGGACTAGTTTGCATACAAACAGACAGATGGACGGACGGACATGGCTAAATCAACTCAGTTCTTCATCCTGATTATTTCGGTATAATTAATGGTGGGCCTATCTATTTTTTTTAAGGACTTACAATTTTGGATTTCGTGACGAAATTAATATACCATTTCATTTTCATGAAAGGTGTAAAAATACGTAGGTACTTTGTGTGAGGATGCAAATCTTCACGTTTTTTGTGGTCTGCGTGTAAAAACTATGACTGCGAATCACGTATTTCAACAATATGTGACGTAAGCGTAACTATTTGATGAAATGTGATGAATTTTGAAGCTTCTAGCCGTAAAAAAGGGGCAAAAATGACAGTTTATATGGGGTATATAATATATAAACCATATATGCTATATACGTAAGCATTTGGCGAAATTTTCAGCTTCTAGCTGTTAAAATGGGAGAGAAATTGCGCAAAGTTTCTTATCTGAACAATCGGTTGTATGAGATATATACTATATATACCACCGATCTCAATGATTTTTTCAGACAACAATATATGCTATACACGTAAGCATTTGGTGAAATTTTAAGCTTCTAGCTGTTAAAATGGGGCAGAAATTGAGCAAAGTTTTTATCTGAACAATCGGTTGTATGAGATATATACTATATATACCACCGGTCTCTATGATTTTTACAGACAACAATATATGCTATACACGTAAGCATATCTAAACGATTTTTAAGATAAATATAAAATAAACAAGTAAGAACGGGACTGTCTTCGGCTGTGCCGAAGACTTCATACCTTTCATGAATGGGGCTGAACAATAATCTTATCCCGTTCGTAATCTCCGAATAATCGGATGTATAAGATAAGAAATATATAGTGAACAGATCTACATACCTTAAAGATTCTTAAGATAAATATAAAATAAACAAGTAAGAACGGGACTGTCTTCGGCTGTGCCGAAGACTTCATACCTTTCATGAATGGGGCTGAACAATAATCTTATCCCGTTCGTAATCTCCGAATAATCGGATGTATAAGATAAGAAATATATAGTGAACAGATCTACATACCTTAAAGATTCTTAAGATAAATATAAAATAAAAAACGGGTAGGTACTTTGTGTGAGGATGCAAAGTTTCAGGTTTTTTGTGGTCTGCGTGTAAAAACTATGACTACGAATCACGTATTTCAAAAATATATGACGAAAACGTAACTATTTGATGAAATTTGATGAATTTTGAAGATTCTAGCCGTAAAAAAGGGGTCAAAATGACAGTTTATATGAAGTATATAATATATATACGACTGATCTCTATGATTTTTTCAGACAACAATATATGCTATATACGTAAGCATTTTGTGAAATTTGAAGCTTCTAACTGTTAAAACGGGGCAGAAATTGCGCAAAGTTTCTTATCTGAACAATCGGTTGTATGAGATATATACTATGTGTACCACCGATCTCAATGATTTTTTCAGACATCAATATATGCTATACACGTAAGCAGTTGGTGAAATTTGAAGCTTCTAGCTGTAAAAATGGGGCCGAAATCGTAAAAAAAATATATATATACTATATATATATACTATATATACCATCATATATATATTATATATATCACCGATCTCTATGATTTTTTGACACAACAATACATACTATATACGTAAGCAATCGGTGAAATTTGAAGCTTATAACTGTTAAAATGGGGAAGAAATTGCGCAAAGTTTCTTATCTGAACAATCGGTTGTATGGGATATATACTATATATACCACCGGTATCTATGATTTTCTCAGACAACAATATATGCTATACACGTAAGCATTTGGTGAAATTTGAACATATCTAAACGATTTTTAAGATAAATATAAAATAAAAAATAGGTAGGTAATCTGTGTGAGGATGCAAAGATTCACGTTTTTTGTGGTCTGCATGTAAAAACTATGGCTACGAATCACGTATTTCAAAAATATATGACGTAAACGTAACTATTTGAAGAAAATTTGATGAATCTTGAAGCTTCTAGCCGTAAAAAAGGGGTCAATATGACAGTTTATATGAAGTATATAATATATATACCACCGATCTCTATGATTTTTTCAGACAACAATATATGCTATATACGAAAGCATTTTGTGAAATTTGAAGCTTCTAACTGTTAAAACGGGGCAGAAATTGCGCAAAGTTTCTTATCTGAACAATCGGTTGTATGAGATATATACTATGTATATCACCGATCTCAATGATTTTTTCAGACATCAATATATGCTATACACGTAAGCAGTTGGTGAAATTTGAAGCTTCTAGCTGTTAAAATGGGGTAGAAATTGCGAAAAGTTTCTTATCTGAACAATCGGTTGTATGAGATATATACTATATATAGAACCGATCTCTATGATTTTTTCAGACAACAATATATGCTATATACCTAAGCAATCAGTGAAATTTGAAGCTTATAGCTGTTAAAATGGGGTAGAAATTGGGAAAAGTTTCTTATCTGAACAATCGGTTGTATGAGATATATACTATATATACAACCGATCTCTATGATTTTTTCAGACAACAATATATGCTATATACGTAAGCAATCGGTGAAATTTGAAGCTTATAGCTGTTAAAATGGGGTAGAAATTGCGAAAAGTTTCTTATCTGAACAATCGGTTGTATGAGATATATACTATATATACAACCGATCTCTATGATTTTTTCAGACAACAATATATGCTATATAAGTAAATATTCGGTGAAATTTGAAGCTTCTAGCTGTTAAAATGAGGCTAAAATTTGCGAAAATATATATATATATACTATATATATATACTATATATATATACTATATATACCACCATATATATACTATATATACCACCATATATATACTATATATACGACCGATCTCATAAATTTTTTCAGGCAACAATATGTTCAATATACGAAAGTATATGGTGAAGTTTGAAGCTTCAATCTGTTAAATTGGGTAAGATATTACAAAAATCTTCTTTTTCTGAAAAATCGGTTGTATGGAGGATATATGCTATAGTGGTCCGATCCGGTCGGTTCCGACAAATGTCTAATCGGACACCCAAATACACCTGCTCACCAAATTTTATCAAGATATCTCAAAAATTGAGAGACTAGTTTGCATACAAACAGCCAGACGGACAGACGGACATGGCTAAAACAACTCAGCTCTTCAACCTGATTATTTCAGTATACTTAATGGTGGGTCTATCTATTTTCCTTTAAGGACTTACAATTTTCGGTTTCGTGACGAAATTAATATACCATTTCATTTTCATGAAAGGTATAAAAACAGGTAGGTACTTTGTGTGAGGATGCAAAGTTTCAGGTTTTTTGTGGTCTGCGTGTAAAAACTATGACTACGAATCACGTATTTCAAAAATATATGACGAAAACGTAACTATTTGATGAAATTTGATGAATTTTGAAGATTCTAGCCGTAAAAAAGGGATCAAAATGACAGTTTATATGAAGTATATAATATATATACGACCGATCTCTATGATTTTTTCAGACAAGAATATATGCTATATACGTAAGCATTTTGTGAAATTTGAAGCTTCTAACTGTTAAAACGGGGCAGAAATTGCGCAAAGTTTCTTATCTGAACAATCGGTTGTATGAGATATATACTATGTGTACCACCGATCTCAATGATTTTTTCAGACATCAATATATGCTATACACGTAAGCAGTTGGTGAAATTTGAAGCTTCTAGCTGTTAAAATGGGGTAGAAATTGCGAAAAGTTTCTTATCTGAACAATCGGTTTTATGAGATATATACTATATATAGAACCGATCTCTATGATTTTTTCAGACAACAATATATGCTATATACGTAAGCAATCAGTGAAATTTGAAGCTTATAGCTGTTAAAATGGGGTAGAAATTGCGAAAAGTTTCTTATCTGAACAATCGGTTGTATGAGATATATACTATATATACAACCGATCTCTATGATTTTTTCAGACAACAATATATGCTATATACGTAAGCAATCGGTGAAATTTGAAGCTTATAGCTGTTAAAATGGAGTAGAAATTGCGAAAAGTTTCTTATCTGAACAATCGGTTGTATGAGATATATACTATATATAGAACCGATCTCTATGATTTTTTCAGACAACAATATATGCTATATACGTAAGCAATCAGTGAAATTTGAAGCTTATAGCTGTTAAAATGGGGTAGAAATTGCGAAAAGTTTCTTATCTGAACAATCGGTTGTATGAGATATATACTATATATACAACCGATCTCTATGATTTTTTCAGACAACAATATATGCTATATACGTAAGCAATCGGTGAAATTTGAAGCTTATAGCTGTTAAAATGGAGTAGAAATTGCGAAAAGTTTCTTATCTGAACAATCGGTTGTATGAGATATATACTATATATACAACCGATCTCTATGATTTTTTCAGACAACAATATATGCTATATAAATAAATACTCGGTGAAATTTGAAGCTTCTAGCTGTTAAAATGGGGCTAAAATTTGCGAAAATATATATATATATACTATATATATATACTATATATACCACCATATATACTATATATACCACCGATCTTTATGATTTTTTCAGACAACAATATATGCTATATACGTAAGCATTCGCTGAAATTTGAAGCCTCTAGCTCTTAAAATAGGGCAGTAATTACGAAAAGTTCCTTATCTGAACAATCGGTTGTGGGGGATATATACTATATATACGACCGATCTCATAAATTTTTTCAGGCAACAATATGTTCAATATACGAAAGTATATGGTGAAGTTTGAAGCTTCAATCTGTTAAATTGGGTAAGATATTACAAAAATCCTCTTTTTCTGAAAAATCGGTTGTATGGAGGATATATGCTATAGTGGTCCGATCCGGTCGGTTCCGACAAACGTCTAATCGGACACCCAAATACACCTGCTCACCAAATTTTATCAAGATATCTCAAAAATTGAGGGACTAGTTTGCATACAAACAGACAGACGGACAGACGGACAGACGGACATGGCTAAAACAACTCAGCTCTTCAACCTGATTATTTCGGTATACTTAATGGTGGGTCTATCTATTTTCCTTTAAGGACTTACAATTTTCGGTTTCGTGACGAAATTAATATACCATTTCATTTTCATGAAAGGTATAAAAATAGGTAGGTAATCTGTGTGAGGATGCAAAACTTCACGTTTTTTGTGGTCTGCGTGTAAAAACTATGACTACAAATCACGTATTTCAACAATATATGACGTAAAGGTAACTATTTGATGAAATTTAATGAATTTTAAAACTTCCAGCCGTAAAAAAGGGGCAAAAATTACAGTTTATATGGGGTATATAATATATATACCACCGATATGTATGATTTTATCAGACAACAATATAGCTATATACGTAAGCATTTGGTGAAATTTGAAGCTTCTAGGTGTTAAAATGGGGCAGAAATTGCGCAAAGTTTCTTATCTGAAAAATCGGTTGTATGAGATATATACTATATATACCACCGATCTCAATGATTTTTTCAGACAACAATATACGCTGTACACGTAAGTATTTGGTGAAGTTTGAATCTTCTAGCTGTTAAAATGGGGAAGAAATTGCTCAAATTTCTTATCTGAACAATCGGTTGTATGAGATATATACTACATATAACACCAGTCTCTATGATTTTTTCAGACAACAATATATTGTAACGATTTTACTTGCAAATCCTCTTATTTGCAATCCTCTGCTAAGTTCGAATCACTAAACTGTTGAATAAATAACTCCAATATTGAATAATGGAAAAATGGCTTTTATTAAAGTTCTTCACAATACCACTTATACTTTGCTACTCGCTGGCTTAACAACCAAACTGATTGATAACTCCAATTAAACTGAATTCTTCTTACTCGCCTGCCCCGCTTTTATAGTTTACGCTGCATACTTCTAGGCTCTTCCATTTCCAGAACTTACCAACTATATTCGTGTGTGTATAGTTCTCATATAGTTTCTACTTGTTTACAATTGTCTACTTTTTAGCGCTTCTCAGATGTACATATGTGAGTTTGTAGTTTACAGTCTCCCGCACACACATAAGCGTATAAGTAAATTCATCTGTGTGTGACATCTCATCTCTCGCTGCCTTGTATGTAAATGGTGCTCGTCGGAATGTGTACATATGTGTAGACGCAATTATTGATTCGTTTATGTAGATACATAATGATTGAATTATTGATGTGAATTCACGTCACTGCTTAGCATCGGCCTGGAGATGGCAGCACTCCTTAGTTTTGCTAATATTCGTAACACTGCCCTCCACCTAAGTCTGATCGTCCCGATCAGACAAATCTCCCAATCTAAACGCCGCTAGCTTCTCCAAATGTACCACCCTTCTAATCCGTGGTTTCCCAGTGGTTTGTATGCGGTAGATGGTATCACTGATCTTCTTCACAACTTTGTACGGGCCTTCCCAACTGCACCGAAATTGGGCTGGAACACCTTTCCGCCGGTGAGGGTTGTTTAACAGTACCAAATCTCCATTCCGGAAATCTTCCGAATTATTTTCCCTGTCGTACCTGTGTTCCATCTTACTACTCATTATTCTGGATCGTTCTCTCGCACTCTGTTGCTTGGCCAATGAAGAACTACTTTGTAGAGCTTTTTCTTGACGGATTGGCTTCACATACTCAGTATCGTTCCGACGTTTCCCAACAAAAGTGCGCGCTGGCTTGAAACCATCCTTGCATTCTTTCTGAAAAATTCTTTTAGTGAATTTAGTGCGGCCATTAGGGTTTGTTGATGCCGGTCTTTTCCTCGCAGGTACTTTTAATTTCGCTTTATTGGGCACATTCGATCCATCAACCTTTGCTCGATCTACTTTCCTTGACTTTCGTGGTCTCTGTCGAATCTCCTCCACCAGCACTCGCTTACTGCTGAACCCTTTTTCCAAACTGAAGTTAAGTGGCACATCTTGGTTCTCATAATGCATCACCCTTCTCTGCATATCGATCTTGATGTCATGGTCAACCAAGAAATCCACTCCCAATATAACTTCATCAACGATCTCCGCCACAACGAATTTGTGTAGAACCATGACCTTCCCAATTAGGACTTCACATATTACTTCTCCCTGAACTTGGTTATATTCGCCTGTGACCGTACGCAACCTCGCTCCAGGTAATGACTTTACTTTCTTGTATACCAAATCAGATCGAATCAAGGAATGAGATGCGCCCGTATCTACAGTCAGTACACGCTCCTTGCCATCGACATTCCCTCTGACGGTAAGACTGCTCGATATTCTACCAATTTGCAACACAGATATCACAGGGCATTCAATAGCTGGATCTAGCTCTCGATCTCTACCTCTTACTCGCTCTTGCTCATCACCTCCAGCTTTGCGTTTACGGCCACCCACATTGTTGGAGCTATTGGGACCGGTGCTGCAATGTCATGCAATATGACCTGGGTTGCCGCACTTGAAACATTTAATAACTCCGGCATTTTTCTGTTGTGATCCCTTCAGTGCTTCTAAAATTGTGTCTACCCATTCTGGCCTTTCTACTTCTACACGATGAGCCTTATATGCTGGTTTACTTAATAGGGAGGCAGTTTCCTGAGTCAATGCATGTGATACCGTTTCAGCAAATGTCAGTTTTGGGTTCGCGTATGTAGCTCGCTTCGTTTCCACGTCTCGTAGGCCATTTATAAAACTCTGGATTTTTACCCTCTCGGTGTATTCCACGGGTGCGTCCGCATTTGCGAGATGAGCCAACTTTTCAACATCTGAAGCAAACTCCTGCAAAGTCTCATTCGCTCTTTGGTGACGGTTTTGCAACTCAATTTGGAATATCTGTTTCCTATGCTCGCTTCCATAACGTCGTTCTACAGCAGCCATCAATGTTTCATATCTGTTCCGTTCGTACTCTGGAATCGTCTGTAAGATTTCCGCTGCAGGCCCTTTCAATGCCACGAACAGTGCAGCAACTTTATCTTCCGCATTCCAGTTGTTCACTGCTGCGGTCTTCTCAAACTGTAGCTTGAAGACCTGGAAAGGAACAGAACCGTCAAATGATGGTGTTTTTACCTTTGGATTGCTTGCTGAAACAGCTGAGCGGTTTAGTTGTAACTGCTCCATACGACCTTTTAACGCTTCTATTTCGGCATCAATTTTGTCCTCGAGTCGTAAAATTTTTGCATCCTGCTCTTCCAGTTTCACAAAGAGCTGCGATGATACCTGTTCCGAAATTTGTGCCGACATTTCAGATATACGTGCCTCTTGCGCTTCCAGTTGAGATGCCAAATATGTCTTCTGTTCTTCCAATTGTGATTTTATACGGGTTTCCTGTGCTTCAATCTTCGATGTTATGCGTGTCTCTGGGATTCCATCTGTGATGACATTGTCGATGTTTGAGCAGATATTGCAGCCAAAATCATGTTCAAGTCTGTGCTCGTAGCTGTCTGTGATGTTTCGTTTTTCTCTTCAATTTTTGTTACTTCCTCGCCATCAAGATGAAAGTCATACTCTTCCACATCAATTCCTTCCGCTTCCATTGCCTCTCGTAGACGTGCCTGAAGTTCAAGTTTAACGCCGCTTGTATTCAATCCACGGCTCTCCAACTCCTTCTTTAGTTGCTGGATTTTCAATTCACTGAACTTTGCCATGTCCTTGTTGTCCTCTGGAATTTATTCAACAATTCCTCTTCTGACACCAATTGTAACGATTTTACTTGCAAATCCTCTTATTTGCAATCCTCTGCTAAGTTCGAATCACTAAACTGTTGAATAAATAACTCCAATATTGAATAATGGAAAAATGGCCTTTATTAAAGTACTTCACAATACCACTTATACTTTGCTACTCGCTGGCTTAATAACCAAACTGATTGATAACTCAAATTAAACTGAATTCTTCTTACTCGCCTGCCCCGCTTTTATAGTTAACGCTGCATACTTCTAGGCTCTTCCATTTCCAGAACTTACCAACTATATTCGTGTGTGTATAGTTCTCATATAGTTTCTACTTGTTTACAATTGTCTACTTTTTAGCGCTTCTCAGATGTACATATGTGAGTTTGTAGTTTACAGTCTCCCGCACACACATAAGCGTATAAGTAAATTCATCTGTGTGTGACATCTCATCTCTCGCTGCCTTGTATGTAAATGTGGCTCGTCGGAATGTGTACATATGTGTAGACGCAATTATTGATTCGTTTATGTAGATACATAATGATTGAATTATTTATGTGAATTCACGTCACTGCTTAGCATCGGCCTGGAGATGGCAGCACTCCTTAGTTTTGCTAATATTCGTAACAATATGCTATACACGTAAGCATTTGGTGAAATTTGAACATATCTAAACGATTTTTAAGATATATATAAAACAAGTAAGGAATGTTAAGTTCGGGTGTAACCGAAAATTAGATACTCAGTTGAGAGCTATGGTGACAACAGAAGGGAAAATAACCATGAAGGAAAATGAACCGAGGGAAACCCTGGAATGTGTTTGTATGACATGTGTGTCAAATGAAAGGCATTAAAGAGTATTTTATGAGGGAGTGGGCCATAGTTCTATAGGTGGCCGCCATTTAGGGATATCGCCATAAAGGTGGATCAGGGTTGACTCTAGAATTTGTTTGTACGATATGGGTATCAAATGAAAGGTGTTATTGAGTATTTTAAAAGGGAGTAATCCTTAGTTCCAGTTCCGTTTCGAGATATCTCCATAAAGGTGGACCAGGGGCTACCATAGAATTTGCTTGTAAAATACGGGTATCAAAAGAAAGGTGTTAATGAGTATTTTAAAAGGGAGTGATCCTTAGTTCCATAGGTGGACGCCGTTTCGAGATATCGCCATAAAGGTGGACCAGGGGTGACCCTAGAATGTGTTTGTACGATATGGGTATCAAATTAAAGTTATTAATGAGGGTTTTAAAAGGGAGTGTTGGTAGTTATATAGTGGCCTTTTCGAGATATCGCCATAAAGGTGGACCAGGGGTGACTCTAGAATGCGTTTGTACAATATGGGTATCAAACGAAAGGTGTTAATGGGTATTTTAAAAGGGAGTGGGCCTTAGTTCTATAGGTGGACGCCGTTTCGAAATATCGCCATAAAGGTGGACCAGGGGTGACTCTAGAATGTGTTTGTACAATATGGGTATCAAACGAAAGGTGTTAACGAGTATTTTAAAAGGGAGTGGGCCTTAGTTCTATAGGTGGACACCTTTTCGAGACATCGCAATAAAAGTGGACCAGGGGTGACTCTAGACTTTGTTTGTACGATATGGGTATCAAATTAAAGGTATTAATGAGGGTTTTAAAAGGGAGTGGTGGTAGTTGTATAGGTGGTCGCCTTTTCGGGATATCGCCATAAAGGTGGACCAGGGGTGACTCTAGAATGCGTTTGTACAATATGGGTATCGAACGAAAGGTGTTAATGAATATTTTAAAAGGGAGTGGGCCTTAGTTCTATAGGTGGACGCTGTTTCGAAATATCGCCATAAAAGTGGACCAGGGGTGACTCTAGAATGTGTTTGTACGATATGGGTATCAAATTAAAGGTATTAATGAGGGTTTTAAAAGGGAGTGGTAGTAGTTGTATAGGTGGTCGCTTTTTCGAGATATCGCCATAAAGGTGGACCAGGCGTGACTCTAGAATACGTTTGTACAATATGGGTATCAAACTAAAGGTGTTAATGAGTATTTTAAAAGGGAGTGGGCCTTCGTTCTATAGGTGGACGCCGTTTCGAGGTATCGCAATAAAGGTGGACCAGAGGTGACTCTAGACTTTGTTTGTACGATATGGGTATCAAATGAAAGGTGTTAATGAGTATTTTTAAAAGGGAGTGGGCCTTCGTTCTATAGGTGGACGCCTTTTCGATATATCGCCATAAAGGTGGACCAGGGGTAACTCTAGAACCTGTTTGTACGATATTAGTATCAAATTAAAGGTATTAATGAGTTTTAAAAGGGAGTGGTGGTAGTTGTATATGTGAAGGTGTTTTCCAGATATCGACCAAAATGTGGACCAGGGTGACCCAGGACATCATCTGTTTGGATACCGCTAATTTATTTATGTATGTAATACCTGCCAATATTTCAAGGATTTTTTATTTCCCCTGCAGAACTTTTTCATTTTCTTCTACTTAATATGGTAGGTGTCACAACCATTTTACAGAGTTTTTTCTAAAGTTATATTTCGCGTCAATAAACCAATCCAATTACCATGTTTCATCCCTTTTTTCGTATTTGGTATAGAATTATGGCATTTACAGCTTGGAAAACTTTTAAATTACCTTCTTTTAAAAGTGGGCGGTGCCACGCCCATTGTCCAAAATTTTACCAATTTTCTATTCTGCGTCACAAGTTTAACGCACCTACCAAGTTTCATCGCTTTATCTGTCTTTGGTAATGAATTATTGCACTTTTTCGGTTTTTCGAAATTTTCGATATCGAAAAAGTGGGCGTGGTTATAGTCCGATATCGTTCATTTTAAATAGCGATCTAAGATGAGTGCTCAGGAACCTACGTACCAAATTTCATCAAGATACCTCAAAATTTACTCAAGTTATCGTGTTAACGCATGGACGGACGGACGGACGGACATGGCTCAATCAAATTTTTTTTCGATCCTGATGATTTTGATATATGTAAGTCTATATCTATCTCGATTCCTTTATACCTGTACAACCAACCGTTATCCAATCAAAGTTAATATACTCTGTGAGCTCTGCTCAACTGAGTATAATAAAAAATAGGTAGGTACTTTGTGTGAGATTGCAAAGCTTCACGTTTTTTGTGTTCTGCATGTAAAAACTATTACTACGAATCAGGTATTTCAAAAATATATGACGTAAACGTAACTATTTGATGAAATTTGATGTATTTTCAAGCTTCTAGCCGTAAAAAAGGGGCAAAAATGACAGTTTATATGAAGTATATGATATATATACCTCCGATCTCTATGATTTTATCAGACAACAATATATATGCTATATACGTAAGCATTTGGTAAAATTTTAAGCTTCTAGCTGTTAAAACGGGGCAGAAATTGCGCAAAGTTTCTTATCTGAACAATCGGTTGTATGAGATATATACTATGTATACCACCGATCTCAATGATTTTTCAGATATCAATATATGCTATACACGTAAGCATTTGTTGAAATTTGAAGGTTCTAACTGTTGAAATCACAAAAAAAAATATATATATACTATATATACCATCATATATATATTATATATATCAATAATATGAAATTATATGGTGAAGTTTGAAGCTTCAATCTGTTAAATTGAGTAAGATATGACAAAAATCCTCTTTTTCTGAAAAATCTGTTGTATGGAGGATATATGCTATAGTGGTCCGATCCGGCCGGTTCCGACAAATGTTTAATGGGACACCCCAATACACCCGCTCACCAAATTTTATCAAGATATCTTAAAAATTGAGGGACTAGTTTGCATACAAACAGACAGATGGACGGACGGACATGGCTAAATCAACTCAGTTCTTCATCCTGATTATTTCGGTATAATTAATGGTGGGCCTATCTATTTTTTTTAAGGACTTACAATTTTGGATTTCGTGACGAAATTAATATACCATTTCATTTTCATGAAAGGTGTAAAAATACGTAGGTACTTTGTGTGAGGATGCAAATCTTCACGTTTTTTGTGGTCTGCGTGTAAAAACTATGACTGCGAATCACGTATTTCAACAATATGTGACGTAAGCGTAACTATTTGATGAAATGTGATGAATTTTGAAGCTTCTAGCCGTAAAAAAGGGGCAAAAATGACAGTTTATATGGGGTATATAATATGTAAACCATATGTGCTATATACGTAAGCATTTGGCGAAATTTTCAGCTTCTAGCTGTTAAAATGGGAGAGAAATTGCGCAAAGTTTCTTATCTGAACAATCGGTTGTATGAGATATATACTATATATACCACCGATCTCAATGATTTTTTCAGACAACAATATATGCTATACACGTAAGCATTTGGTGAAATTTTAAGCTTCTAGCTGTTAAAATGGGGCAGAAATTGAGCAAAGTTTTTATCTGAACAATCGGTTGTATGAGATATATACTATATATACCACCGGTCTCTATGATTTTTACAGACAACAATATATGCTATACACGTAAGCATATCTAAACGATTTTTAAGATAAATATAAAATAAACAAGTAAGAACGGGACTGTCTTCGGCTGTGCCGAAGACTTCATACCTTTCATGAATGGGGCTGAACAATAATCTTATCCCGTTCGTAATCTCCGAATAATCGGATGTATAAGATAAGAAATATATAGTGAACAGATCTACATACCTTAAAGATTCTTAAGATAAATATAAAATAAACAAGTAAGAACGGGACTGTCTTCGGCTGTGCCGAAGACTTCATACCTTTCATGAATGGGGCTGAACAATAATCTTATCCCGTTCGTAATCTCCGAATAATCGGATGTATAAGATAAGAAATTTATAGTGAACAGATCTACATACCTTAAAGATTCTTAAGATAAATATAAAATAAAAAACGGGTAGGTATTTTGTGTGAGGATGCAAAGTTTCAGGTTTTTTGTGGTCTGCGTGTAAAAACTATGACTACGAATCACGTATTTCAAAAATATATGACGAAAACGTAACTATTTGATGAAATTTGATGAATTTTGAAGATTCTAGCAGTAAAAAAGGGGTCAAAATGACAGTTTATATGAAGTATATAATATATATACGACCGATCTCTATGATTTTTTCAGACAACAATATATGCTATATACGTAAGCATTTTGTGAAATTTGAAGCTTCTAACTGTTAAAACGGGGCAGAAATTGCGCAAAGTTTCTTATCTGAACAATCGGTTGTATGAGATATATACTATATATACAACCGATCTCTATGATTTTTTCAGACAACAATATATGCTATATAAATAAATACTCGGTGAAATTTGAAGCTTCTAGCTGTTAAAATGGGGCTAAAATTTGCGAAAATATATATATATATACTATATATATATACTATATATACCACCATATATACTATATATACCACCGATCTTTATGATTTTTTCAGACAACAATATATGCTATATACGTAAGCATTCGCTGAAATTTGAAGCCTCTAGCTCTTAAAATAGGGCAGTAATTACGAAAAGTTCCTTATCTGAACAATCGGTTGTGGGGGATATATACTATATATACGACCGATCTCATAAATTTTTTCAGGCAACAATATGTTCAATATACGAAAGTATATGGTGAAGTTTGAAGCTTCAATCTGTTAAATTGGGTAAGATATTACAAAAATCCTCTTTTTCTGAAAAATCGGTTGTATGGAGGATATATGCTATAGTGGTCCGATGCGGTCGGTTCCGACAAACGTCTAATCGGACACCCAAATACACCTGCTCACCAAATTTTATCAAGATATCTCAAAAATTGAGGGTACTAGTTTGCATACAAACAGACAGACGGACAGACGGACAGACGGACATGGCTAAAACCACTCAGCTCTTCAACCTGATTATTTCGGTATACTTAATGGTGGGTCTATCTATTTTCCTTTAAGGACTTACAATTTTCGGTTTCGTGACGAAATTAATATACCATTTCATTTTCATGAAAGGTATAAAAATAGGTAGGTAATCTGTGTGAGGATGCAAAGCTTCACGTTTTTTGTGGTCTGCATGTAAAAACTATGACTACGAATCACGTATTTCAAAAATATATGACGTAAACGTAACTATTTGATGAAATTTAATGAATTTTGAAGCTTCTAGCCGTAAAAAAGGGGCAAAAATGAGAGTTTATATGAAGTATATAATATATATACCACCGATCTCTATGATTTTTTCAGACAACAATATATGCTATATACGTAAGCATTTTGTGAAATTTGAAGCTTCTAGCTGTTAAAACGGGGCAGAAATTGCGCAAAGTTTCTTATCTGAACAATCCGTTGTATGAGATATCTACTATATATACAACCGATCTCTATGATTTTTTCAGACAACAATATATGCTATATACGTAAGCAATCGGTGAAATTTGAAGCTTATAGCTGTTAAAATGGAGTAGAAATTGCGAAAAGTTTCTTATCTGAACAATCGGTTGTATGAGATATATACTATATATAGAACCGATCTCTATGATTTTTTCAGACAACAATATATGCTATATACGTAAGCAATCAGTGAAATTTGAAGCTTATAGCTGTTAAAATGGGGTAGAAATTGCGAAAAGTTTCTTATCTGAACAATCGGTTGTATGAGATATATACTATATATACAACCGATCTCTATGATTTTTTCAGACAACAATATATGCTATATACGTAAGCAATCGGTGAAATTTGAAGCTTATAGCTGTTAAAATGGAGTAGAAATTGCGAAAAGTTTCTTATCTGAACAATCGGTTGTATGAGATATATACTATATATACAACCGATCTCTATGATTTTTTCAGACAACAATATATGCTATATAAATAAATACTCGGTGAAATTTGAAGCTTCTAGCTGTTCAAATGGGGCTAAAATTTGCGAAAATATATATATATATACTATATATATATACTATATATACCACCATATATACTATATATACCACCGATCTTTATGATTTTTTCAGACAACAATATATGCTATATACGTAAGCATTCGCTGAAATTTGAAGCCTCTAGCTCTTAAAATAGGGCAGTAATTACGAAAAGTTCCTTATCTGAACAATCGGTTGTGGGGGATATATACTATATATACGACCGATCTCATAAATTTTTTCAGGCAACAATATGTTCAATATAAGAAAGTATATGGTGAAGTTTGAAGCTTCAATCTGTTAAATTGGGTAAGATATTACAAAAATCCTCTTTTTCTGAAAAATCGGTTGTATGGAGGATATATGCTATAGTGGTCCGATCCGGTCGGTTCCGACAAATGTCTAATCGGACACCCAAATACACCTGCTCACCAAATTTTATCAAAATATCTCAAAAATTGAGGGACTAGTTTGCATACAAACAGACAGACGGACAGACGGACAGACGGACAGACGGACATGGCTAAAACAACTCAGCTCTTCAACCTGATTATTTCGGTATACTTAATGGTGGGTCTATCTATTTTCCTTTAAGGACTTACAATTTTCGGTTTCGTGACGAAATTAATATACCATTTCATTTTCATGAAAGGTATAAAAATAGGTAGGTAATCTGTGTGAGGATGCAAAGCTTCACGTTTTTTGTGGTCTGCATGTAAAAACTATGACTACGAATCACGTATTTCAAAAATATATGACGTAAACGTAACTATTTGATGAAATTTGATGAATTTTGAAGCTTCTAGCCGTAAAAAAGGGGCAAAAATGAGAGTTTATATGAAGTATATAATATATATACCACCGATCTCTATGATTTTTTCAGACAACAATATATGCTATATACGTAAGCATTTTGTGAAATTTGAAGCTTCTAGCTGTTAAAACGGGGCAGAAATTGCGCAAAGTTTCTTATCTGAACAATCGGTTGTATGAGATATCTACTATATATACAACCGATCTCTATGATTTTTTCAGACAACAATATATGCTATATACGTAAGCATTTTGTGAAATTTGAAGCTTCTAGCTGTTAAAACGGGGCAGAAATTGCGCAAAGTTTCTTATCTGAACAATCGGTTGTATGAGATATCTACTATATATACAACCGATCTCTATGATTTTTTCAGACAACAATATATGCTATATACTTAAGCATTTGGTGAAATTTGAAGCTTCTAGCTGTTAAAATGGGGTAGAAATTGCGAAAAGTTTCTTATCTGAACAATCGGTTGTATGAGATATATACTATATATACAACCGATCTCTATGATTTTTTCAGACAACAATATATGCTATATACGTAAGCAATCGGTGAAATTTGAAGCTTATAGCTGTTAAAATGGGGTAGAAATTGCGAAAAGTTTCTTATCTGAACAATCGGTTGTATGAGATATATACTATATATACAACCGATCTCTACGATTTTTTCAGACAACAATATATGCTATATACGTAAGTATTCGGTGAAATTTGAAGCTTCTAGCTGTTAAAATGGGGCTAAAATTTGCGAAAATATATATATATATACTATATATACCACCATATATATACTATATATACCACCGATCTTTATGATTTTTTCAGACAACAATATATGCTATATACCTAAACATTCGTTGAAATTTGAAGCCTCTAGCTCTTAAAATGGGGCAGTAATTACGAAAAGTTCCTTATCTGAACAATCGGTTGTGGGGGATATATACTATATATACGACCGATCTCATCAATTTTTTCAGGCAACAATATGTGCAATATACGAAAGTATATGGTGAAGTTTGAAGCTTCAATCTGTTAAACTGGGTAAGATATTACAAAAATCCTCTTTTTCTGAAAAATCGGTTGTATGGACGATATATGCTATAGTGATCCGATCCGGTCGGTTCCGACAAATGTCTAATCGGACACCCAAATACACCCGCTCACCAAATTTTATCAAGATATCTCAAAAATTGAGGGACTAGTTTGCATACAAACAGACAGACGGACAGACGGACAGACGGACAGACGGACATGGCTAAATCAACTCAGCTCTTCAACCTGATTATTTCGGTATACTTAATGGTGGGTCTATCTATTTTCCTTTAAGGACTTACAATTTTCGGTTTCGTGACGAAATTAATATACCATTTCATTTTCATGAAAGGTATAAAAATAGGTAGGTACTTTGTGTGACGATGCAAATCTTCAAGTTTTTTATGGTCTGCATGTAAAAACTATGACTACGAATCACTTATTTCAAAAATATATAACGTAAACGTAACTATTTAATGAAATTTGATGAATTTTGAAGCTTCTAGCCGTAAATAAATAATAGTTTAAAAAAACTAAAAAAACACGCTTTCATAGCTATCCTAACTAAAAAATAGAAAATAATTTTCAATTAAAAAGAATTTATATAACAGTAGTAGAAGGTCAAACAATCGTTTATAGTTAATCACCTCAAAATAAAATTATAATGAAATTTAAGTTATTAACAGAATTATTTAATTCACAGTAAAAAGCGTGGGGTGCATTTGACTACATTTCATATCTTTCCTCTCAGATTGTTGCCAATAGAATGATTGCAACATTGAATATCGAGCACCCCACGCTTTTTACTCTGAATTGAATTATTCTGTTAATAACTTAAATTTTATTATAATTTTATTTTGAGAAGATTAACTATAAACGATTATTTCACCTTTTACTACTGTTATATAAACTCTTCTTAATTGAAAATTATTTTCTATTTTTTAGTTCGGTTTGCTATAAAAGCGTGTTTTTTTTAGTTTTTTTAAACTATTATTTATTTTTAATTTTTTAGTTCAAGGAGTTTTAAAAGTTTTAGTCGAGAGTGATGAAACCCCGAAACGCCAGCGGTCCATGGATAAATCCAACGCCACGGCACCGAAAAGGGCCAAGACGCAGGGAGGCCATACGCGGTCTTTCGCCGAAATTGCCAAGGGTCGGCAGAGCAATGGCATTATAGACGAGAGCAGCGAAAATTTCAGGATCCCGAAACAACAGTGGAAGTGGATCGTGGCCGCGCTCGCTACTGTGGCCGTTAAGGTTAAAAAGACAACCCTGGTCCACCGCCATCTTACACCGATGCAGGGTGGTTCCAGGGCAATATCAAGCTAATTGCCTGTGACGACGCCAGCTCGGTCAACCTCTATAGGGCCGCCGTCACGCTGATAGGGGTGGTATATCCGGGCGCGCGCCTCAAGTTAGTGGATGCGCGTGACATTCCCTCACGACCAAGGGTTAGAGCCTGGGTTCCAGTGACGCCAACGGACCCAGCTGATATCCTGGAGCTGCTCCAGGAGTACAACCCGCCACAGGTTTGGAAGTCAACCCGGATAAAACCGAGCTTGTTCTCTTCACGAGGAGGTACATAGTACCAAATCATACACCGCCAAGAACTTGGGGTACGTTCTTAGCGTTTAGCGACCAAATCAAGTATTTGGGAGACATTCTGGATAGGAAAAAGGGCTCCAGTATGCTCTTTCGTAGATGTGCCATGCATCCACTTCTATCATTAATAAAGGAATGCGTTTTTCGCATTATGTTCAAGGTTTCAAATCTATGGCCATTTGGGGTGGTCACAAGTTCTATTGACCTTATGTTCGTTAACCTTATGTGACCCCACCATCACACTATTGCATTGTCATCGAGCCTTGATACGTGTGCAAAGTTTCAATCAAACTTATGGCTATTCAAAGTGGTAATAAGGCCAATTGACCTTATGGCCGTTAACCTTATGTCACCACACCATCACATTAATGCATTGTCATCGAGCCTTGATACGTTTGCAAAGTTTTAATCAAACTTATATCCATTCAAAGTGGTAATAAGGCCAATTGACCTTATGGCCGTTGACCATGTATCAACACACCATCACATTAATGCATTGCTATCGAGCCTTGATACGCGTGCAAAGTTTCAATCAAACTTATGGCCAGTCAAAGTGGTAATAAGGCCAATTGACCTTATGGCCGTTGACCTTATGTCACCACGCCATCAAAAAAATGCATTGTCATCAAGCCTTGATACGTGTGCAAAGTTACAATCAAACTTATGGCCATTCAAAGTTGTAATAAGGCCTATTGACTTCATGGCCCTTGACATTATGTCACCAAACCATAACATTAATGCATTGTCATCGTCCCCTGATACATGTGCAAGGTTTCAATCAAACTTATGGCCATTCAAATTGGTAATAAGGCCAACTGACCTTATGGCCGTTGACCTTATGTCACCACACTATCACATTAATGCATTGTCATCGAGCCTTGATATGTGTGCAAAGTTTCAATCAAACTTATGGCCATTCAAAGTGGTAATAAGGCCAATTTACCTTATGGCCGTTGACCTTATGTCACCACACCATCACACTAATGCAATGTCATCGGTCCTTGATACGTATGCAAAGTTTCAAATTAATCAGACATCTAGAAACCGGTGAAAATTAAGCTCAAAGATTCCGTTATATAGATACAGGCCAAGCTAATAAAAGCGTGGTAAAAAAGAGCTCCAGTATGCTCTTTCGTAGATGCACCATGCGTCCACTTCTATCATTAATAAAGGAATGAATTTTTCGCATTATGTTCAAAGTTTCAAATCTATGGCCATTTGGGGTGGTCATAGGATCAATTGACCTTATGTCCGTTAACCTTATATCACCCCACCATCACATTATTGCATTGCCATCGAGCCTTGATACGTGTGCAAAGTTTCTATCAAACTTATGGCCATTCAAAATAGTAATAAGGCCAATTGACCTTATGGCCGTTGACCTTATGTCACCACACCATCACAATAATGCATTGTCATCGACCCTTGATACGTGTGCAAGGTTTCAATCAAACTTATGGCCATTCAAATTGGTAATAAGGCCAACTGACCTTATGGCCGTTGACCTTATGTCACCACACCATCACATTAATGCATTGTCATCGAGCCTTGATATGTTTGCAATGTTTCAATCAAACTTATGGCCATTCGAAGTGGTAATAAGGCCAATTGACCTTATGGCCGTTGACCTTATGTTACCTTGATACGTATGCAAAGTTTCTAATTAATCAGACTTCTAGAAACCGGTGAAAATTAAGCTCAAAGATTCCGTTACATACAGGCCAAGCTAATAAAAAGTGTGTTAAAAATAGGTAGGTACTTTGTGTGAGGATGCAAAGCTTCACGTTTTTTGTGGTCTGCATGTAAAAACTATGACTACGAATCACTTATTTCAAAAACATATGACGTAAACGTAACTATTTGATGAAATTTGATGAATTTTAAAGCTTCTAGCCATAAAAAAGGGGCAAAAATGACAGTTTATATGAAGTACATATATAATATATATACCACCGATCTCTATGATTTTCTCAGACAACAATATATGCTATATACGTAAGCATTTGGTGAAATTTGAAGCTTCTATCTGTTAAAGTGGGGCTAAAATTGCGAAAATATATATATATACTATATATATATACGGCACTGAATATAGTGATCTCTAACTGGAAGGAAGATCTAAATAACAAAAAAGACACTGTTTGCGTTTTCCTGGATCTGAAAAGGGCATTCGAAACAGTGGACCGAGACATTTTGCTCCAGAAAATGAAAGTCATGGGAATTCAGGGTAAAGTATTAAAGTGGTTCCAAAATTACTTGATTGCCAGAAAACAAAAAGCCATAATCGGTGATGAAGTATTGAACGAAATTTCGGTCCCGCAAGGTTCTGTATTGGCTCCTTTATTATCTTAGATTTATATTAATGATATTGTTAAAGCTGTAAGTACTGTAATATAAAACTGTTTGCGGATGATGCTCTGCTTAGAATAAGTGAAAGTAATTTAACAACTGCATTGACAACAAGTAAGGAAGGTTAAGTTCGGGTGTAACCGAACATTACTTACTCAGTTGAGAGCTATGGTGACAACATAAGGGAAAATAACCATGTAGGAAAATGAACCGAGGGAAATCCTGGAATGTGTTTGTATGACATGTGTATCAAATGAAAGGCATTAAAGAGTGTTTATGAAGGAGTGGGCCATAGTTCTATAGGTGGACGCCATTTAGGGATATCGCCATAAAGGCGGATCAGGGTTGACTTTAGAATTTGTTTGTACAATATGGATATCAAATGAAAGGTCTTAAAGAGTATTTTATGAGGGAGTGGGCCATAGTTCTATAGGTGGACGCTATTTAGGGATATAGCCATAAAGGTGGATCAGGGTTGACTCTAGAATGCGTTTGTACGATATGGGTATCAAATGAAAGATGTTAATGAGTATTTTAAAAGGGATATATCCTTAGTTCCATAGGTGGACGCCGTTTCGAGATACCGCCATAAAGGTGGACCAGGGGTGACCCTAGAATTTGTTTGTACAATATGGGTATCAAACGAAAGGTGTTAATGAGTATTTTAAAAGGGAGTGATGCTTAGTTCCAGAGGTGGACACCGTTTCGAGATATCGCCATAAAGGTGGACCAGGGGTGACCCTAGAATTTGTTTGTACAATATGGGTATCAAAAGAAAGGTGTTAATGAGTACTTTAAAAGGGAGTAATCCTTAGTTCCATAGGTGGACGCTGTTTCGAGATATCGCCACAAAGGTGGACCAGGGGATACCCTAGAATTTGTTTGTACAATATGGGCATCAAACGAATGGTGTTAATGAGTATTTTAAAAGGGAGTGGGCCTTAGTTCTATAGGTGGACGCCGTTTCGAAATATCGCCATAAATGTGGACCAGGGGTGACTCTAGAATGTGTTTGTACGATATGAGTATCAAATTAAAGGTATTAATGAGGGTTTTAAAAGGGAGTGGTGGTTGTTGTATAGGTGGTCGCCTTTTCGAGATATCGCTATAAAGGTGGAATAGGGGTGACTCTAGAATGCGTTTGTACGATATGGGTATTAAATGAAAGGTGTTAAAGAGTATTTTATGAGGGAGTGGGCCATAGTTCTATAGGTGGACGCCATTTAGAAATATAGCCATAAAGGTGGATCAGGGTTGACTCTAGAATGCGTTTGTACGATATGGGTATCAAATGAAAGGTGTTAATGAGTATTTTAAAAGGGAGTAGTCCTTAGTTCCATAGGTGGACGCCGTTTCGAGATATCGCCATAAAGGTGGACCAGGGGTGACCCTAGAATTTGTTTGTACAATATAGGTATTAAAAGAAAGGTGTTAATGAGTATTTTAAAAGGGAGTAATCCTTAGTTCCATAGGTGGACGCCGTTTCGAGATATCGCCATAAAGGTAGACCAGGGGTGACCCTAGAATTTGTTTGTACAATATGGGTATCAAAAGAAAGGTGTTAATGAGTATTTTAAAAGGGATTGGGCCTTAGTTCTATAGGTGGACGCCGTTTCGAAATACCGCCATAAAGGTGGACCAGGGGTGACTCTAGAATGTGTTTGTACGATATGGGTATCAAATTAAAGGTATTAATGAGAGTTTTAAAAGGGAGTGGTGGTAGTTGTATATGTGAAGGCTTTTTCCAGATCGCGACCAAAATGTGGACCAGGGTGACCCAGAACATCATCTGTTGGATACCGCTAATTTATTTATATATGTAATACCTGCCAAGATTTTAAGGTTTTTTATTTCGCCCTGCGGAACTTTTTCATTTTCTTCTACTTAATATGGTAGGTGTCACAACCATTTTATAAAGTTTTTTCTAAAGTTATATTTCGTGTCAATAAACCAATCCAATTACCTCACCATGTTTCATCCCTTTTTTCGTATTTGGTATAGAATTATGGCATTTTTTTCATTTTTCGTAATTTTCGATATCGAAAAAGTGGGCGTGGTCATTGTCGGATTTCGGACATTTTTCATACCAAAATAAAGTGAGTTCAAGTAAGTACGTGAACTAAGCTCATTAAAGATATGTCGATTTTTGCTGAAGTTATCGTGTTAACGGCCATGCGGAAGGACAGACGAACGACAGTGTATAAAAACAGGGCGTGGCATCAACCGATTTCGCCCGTTTTCACAGAAAACAGTTAACATCATATACTGTAAAGATATTAAATTTTTTGTTAAAATTTTACTTAAAAAAAATTTTTTTTTTAAAAGTGGGCGTGGTCTTTCTCCGATTTTGCTAATTTATATTAGGCGTACATATAGTAATAGGAGTAACGTCCCTGCCAAATTTCATCATGATATCTTCAATGACTGACAAATTACAACTTGCAAAAATTTTAAATTACCTTCTTTTAAAAGTGGGCGGTGCCACGCCCATTGTCCAAAATTTTACTAATTTTCTATTCTGCGTCATAAGTTCAACTCATCTACCAAGTTTCGTCGCTTTATCTGTCTTTGGTAATGAATTAGCGCACTTTTTCGGTTTTACGAAATTTTCGATATCGAAAAAGTGGGCGTGGTTATAGTCCGATATCGTTGATTTTAAATAGCGATCTGAGATGAGTGCTCAGGAACCTACATACCAAATTTCATCAAGTTACCTCAAAATTTACTCAAGTTATCGTGTTAACGGACGGACGGACGGACGGACGGACATGGCTCAATCAAATTTTGTTTCGATCCTGATTATTTTGATATATGGAAGTCTATATCTATCTCGATTCCTTTATATATGTACAACCAACCGTTATCCAATCAAACTTAATATACTCTGTGAGCTCTGCTCAACTGAGTATAACAACAAGTAAGGAAGGTTAAGTTCGGGTGTAACCGAACATTACATACTCAATTGAGAGCTATGGTGACAACATAAGGGAAAATAACCATGTAGGAAAATGAACCGAGGGAAACCCTGGAATGTGTTTGTATGACATGTGTATCAAATGAAAGGCATTAAAGAGTATTTTATGAAGGAGTGGGCCATAGTTCTATAGGGGGACGCCATTTAGGGATATCGCCATAAAGGTGGATCAGGGTTGACTCTAGAATTTGTTTGTACAATATGGATGGTCTCAACGTATATGCCCCATGGGGACGTAACGGGACCACCGCCTGTGATACTGGGCGAAATCACCGCTGAAGCAAGGCGGAGAGGTGTTGGCGTAATCATAGGTGCCGATGCTAATGCACACCATAGCATATGGGGGAGCTCGGATACGAACACCAGAGGTGAGTCTTTATTTACTTTTATTGTAGATGAGGGACTTTGTATATGTAATAGGGGGAATGACCCGACTTTTATTACTGCGGTAAGGGAGGAGGTCCTGGACCTCACCCTGGTTAGCAGAGAACTGGAAGATCGGATATCTGGATGGAGGGTTCTCAACGAGCACTCTTTCTCTGATCACCGATATATTCAGTTCTCGGTGAATGAAGAACGTCCCGGTAAAATATCTTTTAGGAACCCTAAAAGTACCAACTGGGACTTGTATTGTAGGAAGTTGGGAGAGCTATTGCCTGAGGCGCCTATCGTTGGTTCGGACCTGTCCGAATCTGAAATAGACGGTCTGGTGGAAAACTTCACCTTGGCAAGCAATAGCGCCTTTCAACAGTCCTGCCCACTGAAAACTTACAGGGGGAAGGGCAAGCCGCCCTGGTCGTCTGATTCCCTTGACGACCTAAGAGCGTCCAGTAGGCGGCTCCTTAATAGAGCCAGGAGTTTACCCTCGGACTGGGAGCTCTATAAGGTGAGTCTGGGGATTTATAAATATGAAATAAGGTTAGCCAAGCGAGATTCATGGCGAAGCTTCTGCGAAAACGTAGAGGGCAGCAATGACTCCGCGAGGCTTAGAAAAATACTCTCTAGGAAACCCGCCCCTCGGGGGTATCTGAGAGATGATGGTGGGGACTGGTGGATGAGTAGCGAGGAGTCCCTGAGACTTTTACTGGACAATCATTTTCCCGATGTCCCAGTTGCGCAGGGATCTTCGCTTGCCTGGTCGGCGGTTGCTGGCCATGAGGAAATGCCTGCCATCCCACTACGGGAAAGTCAAATATCCTGGGCTATAAATTCGTTCAAGCCCTATAAGTCACCCGGTCCGGATGGCATCATTCCTGTGCAACTTCAAAGGTCTTTAGGGATTCCTCCCGCTGGTTGGCCATCATCTACACTAACTGCCTCAGGCTTAACTATATCCCTAAGTCGTGGCACACGGTTAGGGTCATCTTCATTCCGAAGGCCGGCAGGGGCTCTCATGTGTCACCTAAGGATTTCAGGCCAATCAGTCTCTCGTCGTTTCTTCTTAAGACGTTTGAGCGGCTGATTGACCTGTACCTACGAGAAAGGATACCTGGGGGGTTACTGTCGGCTTCACAGCATGCGTACTGCAAAGGCAGATCGACGGAAACGGCTCTCCATTCGATTGTAAAGCAAATAGAGGGGTCTCTAGAACATAAAGAGTATGCTCTGGGTGCCTTTCTAGACATCGAGGGGGCTTTTAACAATGTTCTACCGGGGGCAATCGAAAGAGCTCTGGTGGGTTTAGGAGTCGAAGCGGCTCTGGTTGAATTTATTAGCAAACTTCTATGCGGCAGAATTGTCGCAGCGGAGTGGGGAGGAGCCATAATAAGGAGGAAGGTGTGCAGGGGCACGCCACAGGGAGGTGTCCTATCTCCTCTGCTCTGGGTTGTGGTAGTCAACGAGCTTCTTGTGGAGCTGGAAGCCAATGGCTGTCGGGTGGTTGCCTATGCAGATGACCTCGCTATCCTAGTCAGGGGCAAATTTCTGGGCACCCTGCGCGATGTTCTGCAGGGATACCTGGATACTGTGGCTAGGTGGGCTGAATCATGTGGAGTGGCGGTCAACCCGGGAAAAACAGAATTGGTTCTTTTTACAAGGAGATATAAGATACCCGACTTCAGAACTCCTTCGATTGGAGGGGTACCGTTGGTACTTACTGACAGGGTTAAATATTTGGGAATTGTTCTAGACAAGAAGCTGTCCTGGAGGCCCAATGTGGAAGATAGGGCCAGGAAGGCCGCGGTTGCCTTGTACTGCTGCAGGGGGGCTATCGGAAAGAGATGGGGGCTCTCGCCAGGAGTAGTACACTGGCTTTATGAGATGGTGGTCAAACTGATTCTGCTATATGGGGTGCTGGTCTGGTGGAAAGCACTGGACACGGAGAGCACCTCCAAAATGCTAGTGTCAGTGCAACGGACGGCGCTTATCGGTATCAGTGGCGCTATGAGAACAACACCTACCTTGGCACTGAATGTCATGCTGAATATACATCCAGTAGATATTGCGGGAAAGGCAGCCGCGGCCCGGTCGTTGGTCAGGCTTCGTGATATGGGTTATATGCTTTCTGATTTCGGACACTCTAGCCTTCTTACTAGTTTCGACTTTATCCCGGACAGGACGGACTATTGCATGCCGGTGGCCGCTCCCTATACAACCTTCACCCCAGTCATTCCCCCGAGGGAGGAGTGGAGAAGAGGAATTATCTGGGGCATGGGACCGGTTAACTTGTTCACGGATGGGTCGAAGTTGGACGGAAAGGTTGGCGGGGGGGTCTTTTGCCAAGAGCTAAATGTAAGCCGCAAGTTTAAGTTGGCTGATCACTGCAGTGTATTCCAAGCGGAAGTTGCTGCGATTAAGGATGCGGTGGATGAAATGCTATCCAGCGCTACTACGGTTAGGGAATTTAACATCTACTCTGATAGCCAAGCGGCTATAAAGGCCTTGAGCTCAACTACAGTGCGATCGAGGGTGGTCTGGGAGTGCCTGACCACACTTGCGATTGCATCGAATTATTTTACAATTAAGATTATCTGGGTCCCGGGCCATAGTGATATTCCGGGTAACTGACAAGCGGATCTCTTAGCCCGAATCGGTACAACTGAACCGGATGAAGATGGCTGTAGGGATTTCGGGATTCCGCTAGCCACCTGTGGATTGCTCTTCCATAGCTGGGCCTCGAGTCAGCTCAGCAAACGTTGGGCGGACACTACGTCTTGTAGGATATCAAGATCTTTCTGGCCGAAAGTGGATGGCAGGAGGTCTGCTGAAATAATTGGGTTCACTAAGGCTCACCTATCAATGGTCATTGGGGTTTTGACAGGGCACTGTCCCATGGGTATCCATGCGTTACGTCTCAATATATTGGAAACTCCATCCTGCTGCAGCTGTATGGAGGATGATGAGGTGGAATCACCAAATCACTTTATGCTTGACTGCCCAGCTTTTGCCAGAACTAGGCGAAAGTATTTCGGTCGTGACTCACTTGGATCTCCCGAGGAGCTATCCAAGGTTGAGATCGGGATCATTCGGAACTTTATCGTTGCTACCCAACGATTCTCTAAGTAGTTATATCTACGTCACCGTTAGTTTAGTTTATTATATGTGGTATCACAACGGACCGTCATGTTGTCCAAGTGAGCTTCCTCTATCAGGGAAGCTACCACCCAACCTAACCTAACCTATGGATATCAAATGAAAGGTCTTAAAGAGTATTTTATGAGGGAGTGGGACATACTTCTATAGGTGGACGCTGTTTAGGGATATAGCCATAAAGGTGGATAAGGGTTGACTCTAGAATGCGTTTGTACGATATGGGTATCAAATGAAAGATGTTAATGAGTATTTTAAAAGGGATATATCCTTAGTTCCATAGGTGGACGCCGTTTCGAGATGCCGCCATAAAGGTGGACCAGGGGTGACCCTAGAATTTGTTTGTACAATATGGGTATCAAAAGAAAGGTGTTAATGAGTATTTTAAAAGGGAGTAATCCTTAGTTCCATAGGTGGACGCCGTTTCGAGATATCGCCATAAAGGTGGACCAGGGGCGACCCTAGAATTTGTTTGTACGATGTGGGTATCAAATTAAAGGTATTAAGGAGGGTTTTAAAAGGGAGTGGTGGTAGTTGAATAGGTGGTCGCCTTTTCGGGATATCGCCATAAAGGTGGACCAGGGGTGACTCTAGAATGCGTTTGTACGATTTGGGTATCAAATGAAAGGTTCTAATGAGTATTTTAAAACGGAGTAATCCTTAGTTCCATAGGTGGACGCCGTTTCGAGATATCGCCATAAAGGTGGACCAGAGGTGACCCTAGAATTTGTTTGTACAATATGGGTATCAAAAGAAAGGTGTTAATGATTATTTTAAAAGGGAGTAATCCTTAGTTCCACAGGTAGACGCCGTTTCGAGATATCGCCACAAAGGTGGGCCAGGTGTGACCCTAGAATTTGTTTGTGCAATATTGGTATCAAAAGAAAGGTGTTAATGAGTATTTTAAAAGGGAGAGATGCTTAGTTCCACAGGTGGACGCCGTTTCGGGATATCGCCATAAAGTTGGACCAGGTGTGACCCTAGAATGCGTTTGTACGATATGGGTATCAAATAAAAGGTATTAATGAGGGGTTTAAAAGGGGTGGATACCGCCATAAAGGTGGACTAGGGGTGACCCTAGAATTTGTTTGTACAATATGGGTATCAAAAGAAAGGTGTTAATGAGTATTTTAAAAGGGAGTAATCCTTAGTTCCATAGGTGGACGCCGTTTCGAGATATCGCCATAAAGGTGGACCAGGGGCGACCCTAGAATTTGTTTGTACGATATGGGTATCAAATTAAAGGTATTAAGGAGGGTTTTAAAAGGGAGTGGTGGTAGTTGTATAGGTGGTCGCCTTTTCGAGATATCGCCATAAAGGTGGACCAGGGGTGACTCTAGAATGCGTTTGTACGATATGGGTATCAAATGAAAGGTGTTAATGAGTATTTTAAAAGGGAGTAATCCTTAGTTCCATAGGTGGACGCAGTTTCGAGATATCACCATAAAGGTGGACCAGGGGTGACCCTAGAATTTGTTTGTACAATATGGGTATCAAATTAAAGGTACTAATGAATATTTTAAAAGGGAGTAATCCTTAGTTTCATAGGTGGACGCCGTTTCGAGATATCGCCACAAAGGTGGACCAGGGGATACCCTAGAATTTGTTTGTACAATATGGGCATCAAACGAATGGTGTTAATGAGTATTTTAAAAGGGAGTGGGCCTTAGTTCTATAGGTGGACGCCGTTTCGAAATATCGCCATAAAGGTGGACCAGGGTTGACTCTAGAATGTGTTTGTACGATATGGGTATCAAATTAAAGGTATTAATGGGGGTTTTAAAAGGGAGTGGTGGTTGTTGTATAGGTGGTCGCCTTTTCGAGATATCGCTATAAAGGTGGAATAGGGGTGACTCTAGAATGCGTTTGTACGATATGGGTATTAAATGAAAGGTGTTAAAGAGTATTTTATGAGGGAGTGGGCCATAGTTCTATAGGTGGACGCCATTTAGGAATATAGCCATAAAGGTGGATCAGGGTTGACTCTAGAATGCGTTTGTACGATATGGGTATCAAATGAAAGGTGTTAATGAGTATTTTAAAAGGGAGTAATCCTTAGTTCCATAGGTGGACGCCGTTTCGAGATACCGCCATAAAGGTGGACCAGGGGTGACCCTAGAATTTGTTTGTACAATATAGGTATTAAAAGAAAGGTGTTAATGAGTATTTTAAAAGGGAGTAATCCTTAGTTCCATAGGTGGACGCCTTTTCGAGATATCGCCATAAAGGTAGACCAGGGGTGACCCTAGAATTTGTTTGTACAATATGGGTATCAAAAGAAAGGTGTTAATGAGTATTTTAAAAGGGATTGGGCCTTAGTTCTATAGGTGGACGCCGTTTCGAAATACCGCCATAAATGTGGACCAGGGGTGACTCTAGAATGTGTTTGTACGATATGGGTATCAAATTAAAGGTATTAATGAGAGTTTTAAAAGTGAGTGGTGGTAGTTGTATATGTGAAGGCTTTTTCCAGATCGCGACCAAAATGTGGACCAGGGTGACCCAGAACATCATCTGTTGGATACCGCTAATTTATTTATATATGTAATACCTGCCAAGATTTTAAGGGTTTTTTATTTCGCCCTGCGGAACTTTTTCATTTTCTTCTACTTAATATGGTAGGTGTCACAACCATTTTATAAAGTTTTTTCTAAAGTTATATTTCGTGTCAATAAACCAATCCAATTACCTCACCATGTTTCATCCCTTTTTTCGTATTTGGTATAGAATTATGGAATTTTTTTCATTTTTCGTAATTTTCGATATCGAAAAAGTGGGCGTGGTCATTGTCGGATTTCGTTCATTTTTCATACCAAAATAAAGTGAGTTCAAGTAAGTACGTGAACTAAGTTCATTAATGATATGTCGATTTTTGCTGAAGTTATCGTGTTAACGGCCATGCGGAAGGACAGACGAACGACAGTGTATAAAAACTGGGCGTGGCATCAACCGATTTCGCCCGTTTTCACAGAAAACAGTTAACATGATAAAATCTATGCCCCTACCAAATTTCAAAAGGATTGGTTAATTTTTGTTCGACTTATGGCGTTAAAAGTATCCTAGACAAATTAAATGAAAAAGGGCGGAGCCACGCCCATTTTGAAATTTTCTTTTATTTTTGTATTTGGTTGCACCATGTCATTACTGGAGTTGAATGTTGACATAATTTACTTATATACTGTAAAGATATTAAATCTTTTGTTAAAATTTTACTTTAAAAAAAAATTTTTTTAAATGTGGGCGTGGTCTTTCTCCGATTTTGCTAATTTTTATTAGGCGCACATATAGTAATAGGAGTAACGTCCCTGCCAAATTTCATCACGATATCTTCAACGACTGACAAATTACAGCTTGCAAAAGTTTTAAATTACCTTCTTTTAAAAGTGGGCGGTGCCACGCCCATTGTCCAAAGTTTTACTAATTTTCTACTCTGCGTCATAAATTCAACTCATCTACCAAGTTTCGTCGCTTTATCTGTCTTTGGTAATGAATTATCGCACTTTTTCCGTTTTATGAAATTTTCGATATCGAAAAAGTGGGCGTGGTTATAGTCCGATATTGTTCATTTTATATAGCGATCTGAGGTGAGTGCTCAGGAACCTACATACCAAATTTCATCAAGATACCTCAAAATTTGCTCAAGTTATCGTGTTAACGGCCATGCGGAAGGACAGACGGACGACTGTGTATAAAAACTGGGCGTGGCATCAACCGATTTCGCCCGTTTTCACAGAAAACAGTTAACATCATATACTGTAAAGATATTAAATTTTTTGTTAAAATTTTACTTAAAAAATTTTTTTTTTTTTAAAGTGGGCGTGGTCTTTCTCCGATTTTGCTAATTTTTATTAGGCGTACAGATAGTAATAGGAGTAACGTCCCTGCCAAATTTCATCATGATATCTTCAATGACTGACAAATTACAGCTTGCAAAAGTTTTAAATTACCTTCTTTTAAAAGTGGGCGGTGCCACGCCCATTGTCCATAATTTTACTAATTTTCTATTCTGCGTCATAAGTTCAACTCATCTACCAAGTTTCGTCGCTTTATCTGTCTTTGGTAATGAATTAGCGCACTTTTTCGGTTTTACGAAATTTTCGATATCGAAAAAGTGGGCGTGGTTATAGTCCGATATCGTTGATTTTAAATAGCGATCTGAGGTGAGTGCTCAGGAACCTACGTACCAAATTTCATCAAGTTACCTCAAAATTTACTCAAGTTATCGTGTTAACGGACGGACGGACGGACGGACGGACGGACGGACGGACATGGCTCAATCAAATTTTTTTTCGATCCTGATTATTTTGATATATGGAAGTCTATATCTATCTCGATTCCTTTATATATGTACAACCAACCGTTATCCAATCAAACTTAATATACTCTGTGAGCTCTGCTCAACTGAGTATAACAACAAGTAAGGAAGGTTAAGTTCGGGTGTAACCGAACATTACATACTCAGTTGAGAGCTATGGTGACAACATAAGGGAAAATAACCATGTAGGAAAATGAACCGAGGGAAACCCTGGAATGTGTTTGTATGACATGTGTATCAAATGAAAGGCATTAAAGAGTATTTTATGAAGGAGTGGGCCATAGTTCTATAGGTGGACGCCATTTAGGGATATCGCCATAAAGGTGGATCAGGGTTGACTCTAGAATTTGTTTGTACAATATGGATATCAAATGAAAGGTCTTAAAGAGTATTTTATGAGGGAGTGGGCCATAGTTCTATAGGTGGACGCTATTTAGGGATATAGCCATAAAGGTGGATCAGGGTTGACTCTAGAATGCGTTTGTACGGTATGGGTATCAAATGAAAGATGTTAATGAGTATTTTAAAAGGGATATATCCTTAGTTCCATAGGTGGACGCCGTTTCGAGATACCGCCATAAAGGTGGACCAGGGGTGACCCTAGAATTTGTTTGTACAATATGGGTATCAAAAGAAAGGTGTTAATGAGTATTTTAAAAGGGAGTAATCCTTAGTTCCATAGGTGGACGCCGTTTCGAGATATCGCCATAAAGGTGGACCAGGGGCGACCCTAGAATTTGTTTGTACGATGTGGGTATCAAATTAAAGGTATTAAGGAGGGTTTTAAAAGGGAGTGGTGGTAGTTGAATAGGTGGTCGCCTTTTCGGGATGTTGCCATAAAGGTGGACCAGGGGTGACTCTAGAATGCGTTTGTACGATTTGGGTATCAAATGAAAGGTGCTAATGAGTATTTTAAAACGGAGTAATCCTTAGTTCCATAGGTGGACGCCGTTTCGAGATATCGCCATAAAGGTGGACCAGAGGTGACCCTAGAATTTGTTTGTACAATATGGGTATCAAAAGAAAGGTGTTAATGATTATTTTAAAAGGGAGTAATCCTTAGTTCCACAGGTAGACGCCGTTTCGAGATATCGCCACAAAGGTGGACCAGGTGTGACCCTAGAATTTGTTTGTACAATATTGGTATCAAAAGAAAGGTGTTAATGAGTATTTTAAAAGGGAGTGATGCTTAGTTCCACAGGTGGACGCCGTTTCGGGATATCGCCATAAAGGTGGAGCAGGTGTGACCCTAGAATGCGTTTGTACAATATGGGTATCAAACGAAAGATATTAATGAGTATTTTAAAAGGGAGTAATCCTTAGTTCCATAGGTGGACGCCGTTTCGAGATATCGCCATAAAGGTGGACCAGGGGTGACCCTAGAATTTGTTTGTATAATATGGGTATCAAAAGAAAGGTGTTAATGAGTATTTTAAAAGGGAGTGATGCTTAGTTCCAGAGGTGGACACCGTTTCGAGATATCGCCATAAAGGTGTACCAGGTGTGACCCTAGAATTTGTTTGTACGATATGGGTATCAAATTAAAGGTATTAATGAGGGGTTTAAAAGGGGTGGATACCGCCATAAAGGTGGACCAGGGGTGACCCTAGAATTTGTTTGTATAATATGGGTATCAAAAGAAAGGTGTTAATGAGTATTTTAAAAGGGATTAATCCTTAGTTCCATAGGTGGACGCCGTTTCGAAATACCGCCATAAAGGTGGACCAGGGGTGACTCTAGAATGTGTTTGTACGATATGGGTATCAAATTAAAGGTATTAATGAGAGTTTTAAAAGGGAGTGGTGGTAGTTGTATATGTGAAGGCTTTTTCCAGATCGCGACCAAAATGTGGACCAGGGTGACCCAGAACATCATCTGTTGGATACCGCTAATTTATTTATATATGTAATACCTGCCAAGATTTTAAGGGTTTTTTATTTCGCCCTGCGGAACTTTTTCATTTTCTTCTACTTAATATGGTAGGTGTCACAACCATTTTATAAAGTTTTTTCTAAAGTTATATTTCGTGTCAATAAACCAATCCAATTTCCTCACAATGTTTCATCCCTTTTTTCGCATTTGGTATAGAATTATGGCATTTTTTTCATTTTTCGTAATTTTCGATATCGAAAAAGTGGGCGTGGTCATTGTCGGATTTCGTTCATTTTTCATACCAAAATAAAGTGAGTTCAAGTAAGTACGTGAACTAAGTTCATTAAAGATATGTCGATTTTTGCTGAAGTTATCGTGTTAACGGCCATGCGGAAGGACAGACGAACTACAGTGTATAAAAACTGGGCGTGGCATCAACCGATTTCGCCCGTTTTCACAGAAAACAGTTAAAATCATAAAATCTATGCCTCTACCAAATTTCAAAAGGATTGGTTAATTTTTGTTCGACTTATGGCGTTAAAAGTATCCTAGACAAATTAAATGAAAAAGGGCGGAGCCACGCCCATTTTGAAATTTTCTTTTATTTTTGTATTTTGTTGCATCATGTCATTACTGGAGTTGAATGTTGACATAATTTACTTATATACTGTAAAGATATTAAATTTTGTGTTAAAATTTTACTTAAAAAAAAAATTTTTTTAAATGTGGGCGTGGTCCTTCTCCGATTTTGCTAATTTTTATTAGGCGTACATATAGTAATAGGAGTAACGTCCCTGCCAAATTTCATCATGATATCTTCAACGACTGACAAATTACAGCTTGCAAAATTTTAAATTACCTTCTTTTAAAAGTGGGCGGTACCACGCCCATTGTCCAAAGTTTTACTAATTTTCTACTCTGCGTCATAAATTCAACTCATCTACCAAGTTTCGTCGCTTTATCTGTCTTTGGTAATGAATTATCGCACTTTTTCCGTTTTACGAAATTTTCGATATCGAAAAAGTGGGCGTGGTTATAGTCCGATATTGTTCATTTTAAATAGCGATCTGAGGTGAGTGCTCAGAAACCTACATACCAAATTTCATCAAGATACCTCAAAATTTACTCAAGTTATCGTGTTAACGGCCATGCGGAAGGACAGACGGAAGACTGTGTATAAAAACTGGGCGTGCCATCAACCGATTTCGCCCGTTTTCACAGAAAACAGTTAACATCATAAAATCTATGCCCCTACCAAATTTCAAAAGGATTGGTTAATTTTTGTTCGACTTATGGCGTTAAAAGTATCCTAGACAAATTAAATGAAAAAGGGCGGAGCCACGCCCATTTTGAAATTTTCTTTTATTTTTGTATTGTGTTGTACCATGTCATTACTGGAGTTGAATTTTGACATAATTTACTTATATACTGTAAAGATATTAAATTTTTTGTTAAAATTTTACTTTAAAAAATTTTTTTTTAAAAGTGGGCGTGGTCTTTCTCCGATTTTGCTAATTTTTATTAGGCTTACATATAGTAATAGGGGTAACGTCCCTGCCAAATTTCATCATGATATCTTCAATGACTGACAAATTACAGCTTGCAAAAGTTTTAAATTACCTTCTTTTAAAAGTGGGCGGTGCCACGCCCATTGTCCAAAATTTTACTAATTTTCTATTCTGCGTCATAAGTTCAACTCATCTACCAAGCTTCGTCGCTTTATCTGTCTTTGGTAATGAATTATCGCACTTTTTCGGTTTTACGAAATTTTCGATATCGAAAAAGTGGGCGTGGTTATAGTCCGATATCGTTGATTTTCAATAGCGATCTGAGATGAGTGCTCAGGAACCTACATACCAAATTTCATCATGTTACCTCAAAATTTACTCAAGTTATCGTGTTAACGGACGGACGGACGGACGGACATGGCTCAATCAAATTTTTTTTCGATCCTGATTATTTTGATATATGGAAGTCTATATATGGAGAACTATCTCGCTTAAGGATGGAGGAACATTTATCAACATGTATCATTAAGAAGGAATAAGACAATACTGTGTTGATTGGAATCTGGTGCATTCCAACAACGTAAAAAACATGCTTTTTCATGAGTCACTGACCGGAATCGTATGCATTCCGGCAGTATAATCTTATGGGTCAGGCATCGAGCTGATTGGAATCCGGTGCATTCCAACAATACAGGTCATGTTACTTTTTTATGCCTTGTGATTGCGTATCCTCATTACACTACTCTTAGCACTGCCGGATTCCCATGACATGCTGATTGGAATCTTGTTGCATTCCAACTGGAAGATTGGAATCCACTGCATTCCGAAATCATGCTTAGCGGAATCTGATGCATTCCGCCAGTATAAGATTTCGGCATAAGTTCTTATTTCTGCTCATATTTCTTATTATTATTATATTCTGAAATTAAAGAGTAATGTTCATTAATATTTCTTTGTTTGTAATATAACATTGTTGAAATCTCGATATATCACATTTTATCTTTTGAGTTGTAAATTTATATATCTTTTATATTATGCAGCCGACCATAGTTTGTCGTCGACTTTAAATAATAAATAAATAAATAAATAAATAAATAAATAAATAAATAAATAAATAAAATCCTACAGGAAAACAAGACCTTTTTAATCTAAAATATAAAAATAAGTCGGGTTTTTCTTCCTGACGCTATAACTCCAGAACGCACTAACCGATTTCCACGGTTTTGCAATCGTTGGAAAGGCCTCGGGCTCCGTGAGGCTTAGAAAAATTCAGGATCGACGCAAAGGTACTCGAGATATAGGCCAAAAGGTGGACCCGGGTACCTCTAGAATGTGTTAACAGAATATGGATATCAAATGAAAGCTGTTGAGGAGTGCTTTAGTAGAGGGTAATTTTCATCCCCCTGGGTGAATAGGGTATTGAGATATAGGCTAAAACGTGGACCCGGTTACCCCTGGAATGTGTTTATAGAATATGGATAACAAAAGAAAGATATTGATGAGTGCTTTAATAGAGGGTAATTTTCATACCCCTGGCTGACTAGGGTCTCGAGATATAGGCCAAAACGTGGACCCGGGTACCCCTATAATGTGTTTATAGGATATGGATATCAAATGAAAGCTGTTGATGAGTGCTTTAGTAGAGGGTAATTTTCATAACCCTGGGTGACTCGTTAACGCCTAGATAGTGTGTTTACATTATGGGTATCAAATTGAAGCTGTTGATTAGCGCTTTAGTACAGTGTAGTTTTCATACCTATTGGTGACTAGGGTCCCGAGATATAGGCCTAAACGTAGATCGGAGCAACACTAGGATGAGTTTTTACATTATGGATACCAAATTGAAGCTGTTGATGTGAGCCTTAGTACAGAGTAAGTTTTATGCCGCTGGGTGACTAGGGTCTCGAGATATAGGCCAAAACGTGGACCCGGATACACCTAGAATGTGTTTTTATATTATGGATATCAAATTGAAGCTGTTGCTGTATGCTTTAGTCCAGAGTAAGTTTTACACCGCTGGGTGCCTAGGGTCTAGGCCAAAACATGGACCCGGATACACCTAGAATGTGTTTTTACATTATGGGTATCAAATTGAAGCTGTTGATGCGTGCTTCTGTACAGAGTAATTTTTATGCCTCTGGGTGGCTAGGGTCTCGAGATACCCCCAAACATTGACCCGGATACCCCTAGAATGTGCGTGTATTATGGATATCAAATGAAAGCTGTTGCTGAGAGCTTTAAAGTAATTTTCACTGTGATATTCGATTTAGTCGCATCAACCTGACAAAACTGATAAATATGCATGCGAAGCCGAAATAAAGACATGAATTAATAATACCCACATACCTATTTACATACGTCGTATTCGATTTGCCTGAAATTTGGTATATACATTTGCCTATGTTAGTATTTACGATGCTTATTTCCGGGAAGTTCACAAGAGACGGACTGGGACTGGGATTAGGACTAGGACTGGAACTGAAACTGAGACTGACACTCGGAGTGGGACTGTGACTGAGACTCGGAATGGGACTGTAACAAAATACATACTACCCTCTGGGACTGGCAATTCGATATCAAGAAGAATGAGAAAAACTTGAGAGCAGAGAAAAGAGAGAAAAAGAAGGAGACAGAAAAAGAGAT
Source organism: Eurosta solidaginis (assembly GCF_040869045.1). Classification (NCBI taxonomy): domain Eukaryota; kingdom Metazoa; phylum Arthropoda; class Insecta; order Diptera; family Tephritidae; genus Eurosta; species Eurosta solidaginis. The sequence continues at coordinate 78,789,072 of NC_090324.1, read as the reverse complement.
AGAATGAGACGAAGATGGAGATAGATGAACCGAAAAATACGGAGGGAGGAGTGAATACAAAGATTAGGAAAAACTGTAGAGGGGCGAGGACAAAGTTAGACGGAAAAAGCTTATTAAAATATATACAGATAGACCAAATTTAGGGCAGAACAACGTCTGCCGGGTCTGTTAGTTCTCTATAACTTTGTTTGTTCTTTTGTGAGTAAATCAAACATTTTTACCCAGCTCTGAGCTTTTATTTTATTTATTAAATCCTTTGACACTAAACTTTTTTTCTCCATCTCCAGTTAAAGCTATCTGGCTCTTTATCTGAAAGATCTTCGAACAATTTTTATCAAATAAAGTTCCAGTTAGCCTTAACTGCAAATGATAAAAACGACCTTAAAGAAAATGGGTTTACTTAATTTTTTCGTGAAACTTCAATTCTCTTTCCTGGGATGGCTTCCGAAATGCCGAAAATTTTTCATTGTAAAAGGGGTGGTATAAGAAAATAAACAAAAGCGCGATATTCTCCGAAGAGCTTTTAGACCGAGCTTCTATTCCAATTTGCGTCGTGTTCCTTTTAATTTTTCCTCCAAATTGGCGGAACGAGAGCCACATATTCTGCGCCGACTCCGAACGGCAAGGCAGATGAGTTTTCACTGAAAAACTTTTCATGGCAGAAATACACTCGGAGTGTTTGCTAAAACACTGCCGAAGGAAACACCGCTTAGAAAAGCTTACTTCTAAATTTTGGATGTTACTTTGCCGGAAATGGAACCCAGGGTCTGCGGTGTGGTAGGCTATCACCATACCGCGGCAGAAGCCGTGCGCGCAATTTTAGATATTGTAATTTTCCGCATTCCTTCTTATCATAGGATTTTAAGATCTAAAATCATTGATATAAATTTATTGTTTAAACATAGCACTGTTCACTTGCAAATAAAAGAGGGCACACGGGTTTCAGTTAAATTTATATATATGTATGTATATCGTATATTCACATTTAAAATATAATCCCAATTATAACAATTAATTTAATTTAATAAAAAGAAATAAAAACTGCGCGACGACGGGCGGCCGATAAATCAAACCACTTTCTTTGGCGAACGAGCGAGCACTACACAGGCCGACAAGAAATTTGACCATAAACCAGACCATACTTTCCTAAAGGTTTTTGATGCGCTGAATTCAAATCTGGACGCAGAATTGCTCTATCACGTCAAGATTTTGAGATATCCTAACCTAAATGTGCAAAAACACCGTTTTTGCCTATTTTTCAGGTTATATATAAACGACAGATTTTTTTTTTTAAAAAGCACACATACCATGTTAAAGAAGAAGTCTTCCTCTTACGAATGGCGTTGGGTATGATCAAAAATCTTTTTTTTTCGCTAAGATAGAGCAATTTAAAGTTTATAAATTTGCTAATTTTCCTATAACTGAAAAACCACTGAATTAACGTAGGTATGATGCAGTAGAACACATACCTCTTACGATAAGTCTTACGATAATTGCTCTATCTTAGCGAAAAAAAAAGATATTTGAGCAAACTCAACGCCATTCGTAAGAGAAAGACTTCTTCTTTAAGATGGTATGTGTGCTTTAAAAAAAAATCTGTCGTTTATATATAACCTCAAAAATAGGCAAAAACTGTGTTTTTTGCACATTTAGGTTAGGATATCTCAAAATAACCTGATAGAGCAATTCTGCGTCCAGATTTGAATTCAGCGCATCGAAAACCTTTAGGAAAGTATGGTCTGGTTTATAGTCAAACAAATCGGTCTCATTTTGTCGGCCTGTGCTATCGATGCGTGTCGGCGGGTAGTTTATTAGAAGCTAAATTATGATTTGCGGCCACCGTGGTGTGATGGTAGCGTGCTCCGCCTACCACACAATATGTCCTGGGTTCACACCCCGGGCAAAGGGACATCAAAATTTTAGAAATAAGGTTTTTCAATTAGAAGAAAATTTTTTTAAGCGGGTTCGCCCCTCGGCAGAGTTTGGCAAGCGCTCCGAGTGTCGAAAAAGTGGGCGTGGTTATAATCCGATATCGTTGATTTTAAATAGCGATCTGAGATGAGTGCTCAGTAACCTACATACCAAATTTCATCATGTTACCTAAAAATTTACTCAAGTTATCGTGTTAACGGACGGACGGACGGACGGACGGACGGACATGGCTCAATCAAATTTTTTTTCGATCCTGATTATTTTGATATATGGAAGTCAATATCTATCTCGATTCCTTTATATATGTACAACCAACCGTTATCCAATCAAACTTAATATACTCTGTGAGCTCTGCTCAACTGAGTATAAAAATGCAGTGTGACTTAGATAGTTTATATAAATGGCTATGTGGTAACAGACTTAAAATTAACGTGAGTAAAACAAAATATATGGTTATTAGCCGAAAAATCGAAAGCAAAGTTGCGAGTATTCAGCTCAGGGTGAAAGATGAAATGTTAGAGCAAATAAAATCAGTAAAATATCTTGTGATTTTAATTGACAACAAACTCAAACTTGATGAGCATATTCGACACATTGTAGGAAAGATAGCTAAACAGGTCGATTTTATGCAAAGAACCTGTAAATTTATAAATAGAGAGTTTAAGGATATTGTATACAAAGCATTGATTGAATTTCATTTTAAATATTACCCATCAGTCTTATTCATTATACCAGATACAAAAATAGACTTCAGATATTGCAAAATAGGTGTATGAGATTTGTGTTACGGGAAAATTCGATAAGCGACATGCTAATAAAACTAAAATGGTTAAGTGTTAAACTAATTATTTTTTATTATACTACGAAAATGATCTTCAATGTACGAAAAGGAAATGTACCTGAATACTCAACAAATAGTGTTGTATATATTAACGAAACCCATAATTTTAATACCCGTAGAAAAAATGATTTTAAACTGCCACTCTATAGAACTGAAGTGGACAAACAAAACCTTTTCCATAAAGGATTTAAAAACTTTAATGAATTGCCTAATGAAATAAAAAATTGTGAAGAAATTTATGTATTTAAAAGCAGGTTATATGAACATTGTAAAATCTTACCTATAAGATAAGTTCTACAATGTGATTTAATAAATATTGTTCAAACTAGGCTTACGCTGTAATAAATAAATAAATAAAATAAATAAATATATACCACCATATATATACTATATATACCACCGATCTTTACGATTTTTTCAGACAACAATATACGCTATATACGTAAGCATTCGTTGAAATTTGAAGCCTCTAGCTCTTAAAATAGGGCAGTAATTACGAAAAGTTTCTTATCTGAACAGTCGGTTGTGGGGGATATATACTATATATACGACCGATCTCATCAATTTTTTCAGGCAACAATATGTGCAATATACGAAATTATATGGTGAAGTTTGAAGCTTCAATCTGTTAAATTGAGTAAGATACAACAAAAATCCTCTTTTTATGAAAAATCGGTTGTATGGAGGATATATGCTATAGTGGTCCGATCCGACCGGTTCCGATAAATGTCTAATCGGACACCCAAATACACCCGCTCACCTAGTTTTATCAAGATATCTCAAAAATTGAGGGACTAGTTTGCATACAAACAGACAGGGTAGGCAGGTTGAAGACATGATCAAATTTTCGGACTAAGTCCTCCCCCTCCGTTTGGCAACACCCGCTCAGTGCGGCCAAGCACAGCTGTGCCTTCAACCACCGCCGCGCTCACTATCATAATTAAAAAAAAAAAATAAATGTAAGCCGCGATAACCTTCGAAGTGATTTTAGGCCGAGCTTCGCTTTCAATTTGCGTCGTGTTCCTCTTGATTTTCCTTACAAATTGGCCGGATGGGACCTACATGTTTTATGCCGACTCCGAACGGCATCTGCAAGGCAGATGAGTTTGCACTGAGAGCTTTCCATGGCAGAAATGCACTCGGAGCGCTTGCCAAACACTGCCGAGGGGCGACCCCGCTTAGAAAAATTTTCTTCTAATTGAAAAACCTTATTTCTAAAATTTTGATGTCCTTTTGCCCGGGGTGTGAACCCAGGACATATTGTGTGGTAGGCGGAGCACGCTACCATCACACCACGGTGGCCGCAAATCATAATTTAGCTTCTAATAAACTACCCGCCGACACGCATCGATAGCACAGGCCGACAAAATGAGACCGATTTTTTTGACTATAAACCAGACCATACCTTCCTAAAGGTTTTCGATGCGCTGAATTCAAATCTGGACGCAGAATTGCTCTATCAGGTTATTTTGAGATATCCTAACCTAAATGTGCAAAAAACACAGTTTTTGCCTATTTTTGAGGTTATATATAAACGACAGATTTTTTTTTAAAGCACACATACCATCTTAAAGAAGTAGTCTTTCTCTTACGAATGGCGTTGAGTTTGCTCAAATATCTTTTTTTTTCGCTAAGATAGAGCAATTATCGTAAGACTTATCGTAAGAGGTATGTGTTCTACTGCATCATACCTACGTTAATTCAGTGGTTTTTCAGTTATAGGAAAATTAGCAAATTTATAAAATTTAAATTGCTCTATCTTAGCGAAAAAAAAAGATTTTTGATCATACCCAACGCCATTCGTAAGAGGAAGACTTCTTCTTTAACATGGTATGTGTGCTTTAAAAAAAAAAAAATCTGTCGTTTATATATAACCTGAAAAATAGGCAAAAGCGGTGTTTTTGCACATTAGGTTAGGATATCTCAAAATCTTGACGTGATAGAGCAATTCTGCGTCCAGATTTGAATTCAGCGCATCAAAAACCTTTAGGAAAGTATGGTCTGGTTTATGGTCAAATTTCTTGTCGGCCTGTGTAGTGCCCGCTCGTTCGCCAAAGAAAGTGGTTTGATTTATCGGCCGCCCGTCGTCGCGCAGTTTTTATTTCTTTTTATTAAATTAAATTAATTGTTATAATTGGGATTATATTTTAAATGTGAATATACGATATACATACATATATATAAATTTAACTGAAACCCGTGTGCCCTCTTTTATTTGCAAGTGAACAGTGCTATGTTTAAACAATAAATTTATATCAATGATTTTAGATCTTAAAATCCTATGATAAGAAGGAATGCGGAAAATTACAATATCTAAAATTGGGCGCACGGCTTCTGCCGCGGTATGGTGATAGCCTACCACACCGCAGACCCTGGGTTCCATTTCCGGCAAAGTAACATCCAAAATTTAGAAGTAAGCTTTTCTAAGCGGTGTTTCCTTCGGCAGTGTTTTAGCAAACACTCCGAGTGTATTTCTGCCATGAAAAGTTTTTCAGAGAAACTCATCTGCCTCGCCGTTCGGAGTCGGCGCAGAATATGTGGCTCTCGTCCCGCCAATTTGGAGGAAAAATTAAAAGGAACACGACGCAAATTGGAATAGAAGCTCGGTCTAAAAGCTCTTCGGAGAATATCGCGCTTTTGTTTATTTTCTTATACCACCCCTTTTACAATGAAAAATTTTCGGAATTTCGGAAGCCATCCCAGGAAAAAGAATTGAAGTTTCACGAAAAAATTAAGTAAACCCATTTTCTTTAAGGTCGTTTTTATCATTTGCAGTTAAGGCTAACTGGAACTTTATTTGATAAAAATTGTTCGAAGATCTTTCAGATAAAGAGCCAGATAGCTTTAACTGGAGATGGAGAAAAAAAGTTTAGTGTCAAAGGATTTAATAAATAAAATAAAAGCTCAGAGCTGGGTAAAAATGTTTGATTTACTCACAAAAGAACAAACAAAATTATAGAGAACTAACAGACCCGGCAGACGTTGTTCTGCCCTAAATTAGGTCTATCTGTATATATTTTAATAAGCTTTTTCCGTCTAACTTTGTCCTCGCCCCTCTACAGTTTTTCCTAATCTTTGTATTCACTCCTCCCTCCGTATTTTTCGGTTCATCTATCTCCATCTTCGTCTCATTCTATCTCTTTTTCTGTCTCCTTCTTTTTCTCTCTTTTCTCTGCTCTCAAGTTTTTCTCATTCTTCTTGATATCGAATTGCCAGTCCCAGAGGGTAGTATGTATTTTGTTACAGTCCCATTCCGAGTCTCAGTCCCAGTCCCACTCCGAGTGTCAGTCTCAGTTTCAGTTCCAGTCCTAGTCCTAATCCCAGTCCCAGTCCGTCTCTTGTGAACTTCCCGGAAATAAGCATCGTAAATACTAACATAGGCAAATGTATATACCAAATTTCAGGCAAATCGAATACGACGTATGTAAATAGGTATGTGGGTATTATTAATTCATGTCTTTATTTCGGCTTCGCATGCATATTTATCAGTTTTGTCAGGTTGATGCGACTAAATCGAATATCACAGTGAAAATTACTTTAAAGCTCTCAGCAACAGCTTTCATTTGATATCCATAATACACGCATATTCTAGGGGTATCCGGGTCAATGTTTGGGGGTATCTCGAGACCCTAGCCACCCAGAGGCATAAAAATTACTCTGTACAGAAGCACGCATCAACAGCTTCAATTTGATACCCATAATGTAAAAACACATTCTAGGTGTATCCGGGTCCATCTTTTGGCCTAGACCCTAGTCACCCAGCGGTGTAAAACTTACTCTGGACTAAAGCATACAGCAACTGCTTCAATTTGATATCCATAATATAAAAACACATTCTAGGTGTATCCGGGTCCACGTTTTGGCCTATATCTCGAGACCCTAGTCACCCAGCGGCATAAAACTTACTCTGTACTAAGGCACACATCAACAGCTTCAATTTGATATCCATAATGTAAAAACTCATCCTAGTGTTGCTCCGATCTACGTTTAGGCCTATATCTCGGGACCCTAGTCACCAATAGGTATGAAAACTACACTGTACTAAAGCGCTCATCAACAGCTTCAATTTGATACCCATAATGTAAACACACTATCTAGGCGTTAACGAGTCACCCAGGGTTATGAAAATTACCCTCTACTAAAGCACTCATCAACAGCTTTCATTTATTATTCATATTCTATAAACACATTCTAGGGGTACCCGGGTCCACTTTTTGGCCTATATCTCGAGACCATATTCACCCAGGGGTATGAAAATTACCCTCTACTAAAGCAGTCATGAACAAATTTCATTTGATATCCATATCCTATAAACACATTCTAGGGGTACCCGGGTCCACGTTTTGGCCTATATCTCGAGACCCTAGTCAGCCAGGGGTATGAAAATTACCCTCTATTAAAGCACTCATCAATATCTTTCTTTTGTTATCCATATTCTATAAACACATTCCAGGGGTAACCGGGTCCACGTTTTAGCCTATATCTCGATACCCTATTCACCCAGGGGGATGAAAATTACCCTCTACTAAAGCACTCCTCAACAGCTTTCATTTGATATCCATATTCTGTTAACACATTCTAGAGGTACCCGGGTCCACCTTTTGGCCTATATCTCGAGTACCTTTGCGTCGATCCTGAATTTTTCTAAGCCTCACGGAGCCCGAGGCCTTTCCAACGATTGCAAAACCGTGGAAATCGGTTAGTGCGTTCTGGAGTTATAGCGTCAGGAAGAAAAACCCGACTTATTTTTATATTTTATTTATTTATTTATTTATTTATTTATTTATTTATTTATTATTTAATGTCGACGACAAACTATGGTCGACTGCATAATATAAAAGATATATAAATTTACAACTCAAAAGATAAAATGTGATATATCGAGATTTCAACAATGTTATATTACAAACAAAGAAATATTAATGAACATTACTCTTTAATTTCAGAATATAATAATAATAAGAAATATGAGCAGAAATAAGAACTTATGCCGAAATCTTATACTGGCGGAATGCATCAGATTCCGCTCAGCATGATTTCGGAATGCAGTGGATTCCAATCTTCCTGTTGGAATGCAACAAGATTCCAATCAGCATGTCATGGGAATCTGGCAGTGCTAAGAGTAGTGTAATGAGGATACGCCATCACAAGGCATAAAAAAGTAACATGACCTGTATTGTTGGAATGCACCGGATTCCAATCAGCTCGATGCCTGACCCATAAGATTATACTGCCGGAATGCATACGATTCCGGTCAGTGACTCATGAAAAAGCATGTTTTTTACGTTGTTGGAATGCACCAGATTCCAATCAACACAGTATTGTCTTGTTCCTTCTTAATGATACATGTTGATAAATGTTCCTCCATCCTTAAGCGAGATAGTTCCTGTCTTTTATGGAAGGAATAAAATGCCGGCAAATTAAACTATCTTGTATCTCTTAAATTAGATAGGCAAGTATTGCATTACGTATAGTGGCAAAAGTACATTCATGGCTGATACAGCTATACAAGTAATTGTAGTGCGCGCACCAGATAAGAAGAGGATTATTTTTAGCAAAGTTTCGTCGACAAAGGGGTAAATAGAAAGGAACGTAGTGTCTGGATACTCTAGGGGGAACCGCAAAAAACAAGCGGCTGAGGAGGTCCGCAGAATCAATTTCTCCAATAATGAGCTTATGGATGAACAATACCCCCAGTAATATTCTCCGATTTTCCAGAGTGGGTAAGTTAATAAGAAGAAGTCTACTTCTGTATGGAGGAAGGTGGAGACTTGAGTCCCAATTAAGGCCGCGCAACGCAAATATCACAAATTGCTTTTGAACTGACTCAAGACGCTTTATTTGCTTTTGAGAAACAGGGGACCAAACGCATGAGCAATGATCGAGTATTGGACGAACCAGCGATGTGTAAAGAACCTTAGTGAGGTACGGATCATCGAACTCTTTAGCCCATCTTTTAACAAATCCAAGTAAACCCAACGCTTTGTTGGCTATAGATGAAATATGCATGTTAAAATTCAATTTCGGATCAAATAAGGACACCTCCCGCTCTAGAGATGCGATCACGCCGATAAACAGCATATTTATTTGAAAAAACCTCAGAATTGTAATTATCAGGCTTTAGCCAGGTCTACGTAAAAGCTACAACTTGTGCAGAAAAGTTGAAAGAATTAAGGAAGAATGGAACAAGTTTTGATCGTAAACCACGAACATTTTGGTAAATAATGAGAAGACGGGACAGATCAGCAATTACCTTTGTGTTGTTATTACTGTGTTCGTCATACCGTTTTTTGCCTGTAATAAAACAGATTCGGCCCTCGCCTTTCTTGTGAACAAGTGAACCACAGTATGCTTAGGCCAAAAAGAGGAATCAAGTACCTTATCGAAATATTCATCTGAAAGGGATATTTTAAATGAGGAGATGTCTCTCTCATATTTAAAATTAAATTTATACACATTGATGTTACTAGTGGGTGCAACACCAAGTTTAGAGCAAACGTAATGAGCAATGTCATTTTCAGTAAGCGAGGCGTGTAATCGGGACACAAATACAGCCCTACGAGGTGGCACGGCAGTCACCTGCAAAGGAGTAGCGGATAGCGCACCAGGGAGCTGGGAAGGTGCGGCCGTTATAGAACAGTTGACAGAAAACGCATTGCTTGACCTAGCGTTGGTTGTCGAGCCCGTCAAAGAAGTACTATTTTTTTCAGGTACACTTGTATCGCTAGCAACAACCCCAGTATCGGTAACTGTTATTGTTGGAGCTAAAGATACCGGTGGAGGTGTAGGATAAATTGGGGGTCCAGCGAAACCAACATTGGTGACGTAGAACAAACAGCCGCAAAAGAACCACTATTAGTTCGTGCATCGTTTAATTTGCCAGAGATCGTCTCACTGGAAGTCTCGACAAAGCCTTGTGGAGATTCCTGAGCTGCATTGTTCATAACGTCTTTGGTAAGCCTGTTCGTATCAGTCAACGCGGTCGTTAAGGTCACGAAACCCAATAAAAATGTTGTTGAACTCTTTCTGAGTTTGCCTCATAAAAGCTCGCATGTCATTTTCTACGGAACGACAATCATGACATGTCCAGTTCAGTCCAATTTTGCTGGATATTAGGTCAACGACCCGACCACCTATTTGAGAGAAACATGATAACATGAGCCATATTATCACAGAGCCAACAACAAACGTAAGTATCACCACGGGAAATTTTCTTTTGATTGGTGCACTTCTAGACACAGCAATCCAACATAATTGCAAAGTTAAACAAACCCAAAAGAAAAATAGGCAAAAGAAACTATAAGTATAGGATAAATTGAACAGCTGTTCAAAAAATATGGGCGAGAGGTATTTTGGAGCACTGGATGCAAATCGCAAGACAGCGTATAGCTAGCAGCGGACTCAACAGAAAGCAAAAAGGGCACACAATGACTTGCTAACAGCAGCTACCAACAAAAAGGTATGCAGTTATCACAAATTTTTGTGAAAATCTATGATATATGAACACACAGACTGAATGTTTAAATTGCACAAAAAGCCACTATGTATATTGCACTGTGTAAGGATTTAATACGAAATTAAACTTATAAACTGTTTTCTATTATATTAATGAATATTTATAAAAGATAAAACTTGTTTACAAAGTAAAAAGAATAACAATTCAAATAAATAAAATAAAAAAACAAATAAAATAACAATTCAAAGAGCGATCAAAAACACGTTCGCCTTGGGAGGAATGAGAACAAATTTCAACCCGTTGAATAATATTTTTGCCCTCCCTTTTAAAAAGAAGCAGACTTCTCGTACGTTTTTCATCCCATTCAGGCCACAAGAGCTTAGTGTGATAGCAAGACTCCTCCATCTCACACCAGCTTATCTAAAGAAAATCTTTTCATAATGAGCTTACGAGTAGCGAGAGGCATGCTCAATCCCTTCCAGAACAACGAAAGTGGAACGGATGTGCCCTCTCTTGCAAATTCGTCAGTCATCTCATTGCTCGGTATATCCGAGTGTGCAGGCACCCATACCAGACCAAAGAAAGTTTTCTCATAAATACAAAATTTTGTTATAGCAGTGAACAGCCTCTCTCAGGTGATCAGCGACCTCGGTAATTGCAGGGACCTCCGTCTGAAATACGCTGCAATAATCGGTTATGTTAAAGGATACATTCCAATCTAGTTGAGGTGAAAAGATACCGCTACCTACTTTCTTATCCAGTTTAGAGCCGTCAGTATGTATTTGAAGCCCATCACCCAGGTCCGGGAGCTCCTTCAACCAATAATCCCTATCCGGATGAAGACATCGTACTTCATATAAAAAAAGTCAATCGGTGCGAAATACCTCGGCGAAGGTGAGTTCAGATCCTTTAAAATGGCTGCATGGTAATCCCCATTATCGAAGCCGCAGAGCAGATAAAGCCGCGCATTGCTTGGCCATTCGATCACACGACCACGACCACTGAGTCATCGGTCGAATTGACCGCTTTATCTCCAGCTCCGGTGTATAGGCCGCCTTCAGGTCGTTCGTATATACATTTTCCTTCCCGGTATAGGGCCCGAATTTGACGAAGTCATTCGTGCGCTCGAAGAAAGGCTGGGACTCGTTGATGGTGTCCAGATTCCAGCCCTCGGAATCTTCCTTCACCGGCGCAGCCCGCGAAAATCCGGGACGATGATTTTGATCTCCTCGATGTCTGCTCTTAAATCCTCTACGCTCTTAATTACAGGCAGTGCCATGGAGAACAAATCAGAGACTTTTGTCGATAAATTCAAGTTTGTTATTGCCACCTGCCTTTATTTACTGCGCTTGCTGGGTGTTACCTCTTCCGGCTTTTTACTAGAGCCGGTTTCGTAAGAGTTTTTTTTCTCATTGTTGCAGTTTTCAAAATTTATGTTGGTAAGATCATCTAAGGCGAAAACCATTTGGAGTTCTTGTAACTGCAAAAACATAACATAGGTCCTTATGGTACCAGCATGACTGCAGCGGAATAATTTTGTTTGACCCCTAGAACTGCTGGGCCTGTGAATTTTAGCCACATATTACGAAACGTATGGATCTATTTTGTTGTTGTTGTTGTTGTTGTTGAAGCAGTGCTTCGCCACATCCAAAGTTCGCCACAGCAAAGTTAATTAAAACTCCACTACTTTGGCTCGACGTTTCGCTAAGCACCTTGGCTTCTTCAGGAGCGAAACTGAATTTATTTAGTTATTTTTATTACAGGCAAAAACAATGTGCATAAAAGAAAGTTATTGGAAAAAATTGGTTAAAAATAAGCAAAAGGATTATTTTAAAATTCAAAGGAAATATTTTTGTTTCTATAAAATAACTAAATTATACATTGGAAAAATTATAAATATAAAAACGATACTAGCTGTATGTAGTACACTTTTAATTAAACTGAACCATTGTAAATTTTACCAAGTAGAGCAACTAAAACGAAATTCGCACATTCACACGAACAGTTCTCAACTCAATTTCAAAAAAAAAAAACTTTAGATTATTTAGCTTAAATTTTAAAGTGAGATAAACCTTACCAATTGATGTATAAATAGAATATATAAGGCGTATTTGTTGTTATTAAAAGAAGCTTTTTATTTATATTAAAGTTTTTAACATTTTTTTTCAACTTTAATTTAACAATTTCATGCCTTTTTAAAGCATTTTCGTGCATTGAAATACAACCATGTGCATATACGTTTTGATATTATATTTCATACTCGTTCGTGTTTGCCATTCTCATTGCTTCCAAATTCGTAAACAAGGACTGCAGTTATTCGGTGTAATTTTTCGAAAAAATTTATTATTTTTGTGAAATTTTACACTTAATCTGTGGTATTGTGGTGGTCAAAAAGGTTTTATGCAAAAATACTTTGGCTTACAACGCGACAATGTATTTCGTAATTTTGAAGTACTTATATGTGTAGGTATTTGATGTGGAAGCTTGCATTTGAGAACACGGTTGCCATCTCAGTCCATTTGGACAAAAAATGGCCCTTTTCAACCCCATATGGTCCGCTGGTCCCTTTTTCTCAATTTTAGTTCTTGTTCGGCACGGATTTGGTACTTTTATTTCTTTTTCACTTAAACAAAAATTCAAAATACTGCTAATAAAATTTTCGGCAAATCTATTACCCACACATAATTTTCAATTTACTTCTGTAAATCCATTATGTACATGTAGCTTAAGTTATTAGAAGTTAAGCAATCCTATTGTAAATATTAGCCGTGTTTTTTTTACACGTAAACGTCTATACGCTTAAACTTTATATGGACTGCTAAGCGTCAAACTGTAAATACACCTTCGAAATTGCTGCGCATAAAATGTGTACTACTAAATTTCAATACCCATTATACTCAGATGTAACTGAAATATGTGTTTTTGTTTCACCCTCTACACTAATTCTATGTATTCTATGTGTGTCCACAATTCATCGCAACTGATTTAGCTACATGTGTTACCCTATGGCCATCAGAGGATTGTGTCTCTGCTTTTCGGTACATCCTGTGGCTGTAGCTAGTTATTTAACAACTGTCGCTAGATGGGTCTCCTAAGCATTATCTAAGCGAGGATAGGCGTTTTTTTTCACTCGCAAACGTAAACGTATACGCGTGTATAAAAAAACACGGCTATTGTAAAAATATCGATATCAAAATAGAGGGCAACCTTGAAAATAAATATGGTGGCCGGCACTTCCGGTAAATCTAAAGACTAGAAAAGGCGTGTTTCAACTTAATCATTAAACTTCGTATAAAATAATTGAAATACCTAACCAATTTACACTGCAATGGAATTCTTACCACAAAAATTGCTCTATCTATAAAATGTAGCAGAACAATGACATTTCACCTGGTAGATAATTTAGGCAAGGCATTAAAAAGGAAAGTGTTGAATGTTCGGGCAAACACATTGTCATTAATTTTTGATGAAACAACGGACTTATCAGAAAAAATATTTGTTTTAGTGGTTAGATATTTCGATCGGTATTCAGTTATTACACAGTTGAAACTTTTAAGATGCTTGATTTTTAGTCTGAGTTCCAACTCACACTTACTGAATCTAGGCTCTGGTATGAAGTTTAAACTGTTAGGGAAAAAGTAAACATCTATAAAAATAGCATTAACACCACTGCTTAGTTTTATTTACGATTTACTGAGTTTGCCACAATGCAAATTTTTTAACCGTTCTTTAATAAAACCTGAGTACGTTATGCACTTTATTCCATTGCAATCAAGCAAAACTAGGTTCACAACGCTTGGTTGGTGAAAGACATAGACTAATCCTAGAAATGTGAACATATAATACCTAAAGGTGCACTTTATTTTTGTTTGAGCAATTTGAATTAAAACCAATTTTTGCTTTATTAAAATTTTGTATATTAAACCATTGAAACATCCCAATTGTTTGTACACCAATAAAAAACCTAAAATTTGGTCCTTTTTTTTTTTGAGATGTGGTCTTTTTTTCGATGCATTTTGGACCTAAATAAAAACATGGTAACCGTGTTTGAGAACGTATGTGACAAGGTTGCATTTTTCAGAACAAATTTTTTTTTAAATAATGAAATAGTGGTATGGAAGCGACAGCCATATTAGTAGTTATTGTATGTGAATATTAGCAAAGTTTAAAAACAAAGCATTTTTTCTTTGAAATTAATCTAAGGGAAAATGCACACGAGGCGTATCTTCATAGACGCGTATTAGGTACAGCATAAGAAATCTTGAGGCGTAGAAAATCGTAGGTGCATTCCATATTTTGTACGCGTCTACGAAGCTATGTCTCGCGTGTATCTTTCCTAAGTTTAGTTTCTTACGAGATCCAACGTTTTTAATTAATAATGATAAATAACACATGAAGCAACTAAGCTTAAGGTGACTTTTGAGTCGTTTTGGCACTTGCGTTGCGTCTACATCTGACTTTGAACACACGCGCTTTAATTGCTTCAACCTATAAGCAACGCACCGCCAACCTCAAAGCAAAACACAAATAATTAATAACTTAGGGTTCTTCTTGAAGTTTCCTGGATTTCTTGAAAAATATAAGAATTTCTATCGCCGTTCAACTAAATAAAAACATAATTTTGTATTCATGTCGACTTCGTGATCGATCAGGATGGACGATGGAACATATCCTCCTGGAACGCGACGCAATCTGATGAGGGTACAATAGGTCAACGGTCGCAGTGCAATCCCCAATAAATTTTCTATCTATCTTCATGTTATAAAAATAGTTGTATTTCATTTTTCCTCATGTGACAGGGGAACTTTTAACGTCCGTTATTTTAAAGTAACCGTTATGTGACGAATCACTGAACGATTTCTTTCAAATAAAGTGTTTGTTAACGTTCACCGAAGATGGTGAAGACGGCCCCTGGAATTGTTATCTTATATAGCCAAAGAAAGTTATGCATAAGCAAAATTTAGTCAGCACAAAACAAATAGTTAGAAAAATTTAAAATATAATGCATATGTATAAAATGCATGCATTTTATGAAATCATTTTTATTATATAAAATTAGTTTGACATATCAGATTTGTCAATATTATTTTAGTCCTGCTACTTTTAACACATTTATAATATTTAAGAAGAACATTTAAGAAGTAAGAAACATGATTAATACTTACATTAATATGTGTTTCATTTATTTTCATTGAGGAATAAGTTCGTAAATATAAAAAGCACGTTTCTATAAAGTGCATGTGAAGCTCCATAGATAAAATGAGTAATAGAAGGAACATTGGTTTATACTATGTTCAAACAGAAAAATAAATTGAGACAATTTCTATTTAGATTGAGTGGTGTTCATACAACTCAATTTAGCTTACACAATAGTAATTTGATAGCTGGTTGACTCATCTCTACAGGAAC
This sequence comes from Eurosta solidaginis, assembly GCF_040869045.1. Taxonomy (NCBI): domain Eukaryota; kingdom Metazoa; phylum Arthropoda; class Insecta; order Diptera; family Tephritidae; genus Eurosta; species Eurosta solidaginis. The sequence goes on along the minus strand of NC_090324.1, from coordinate 78,773,434 downwards.
AACATACCTTTGTTCAGACTATCAAAATGTGCGTGTTGGTATAAGGCGAATGGAATGGAATGAAAACATAAAACTTTGAAATTTTTGTGTGTTGTAAGAAAAAGTGTGCAATGTTTGGGTTTCATTTTGAGTTTTCCATCTTCTTTTGACAATCCCTACTCCAGTGAAATGAAGAAAATAAAATCAGCTGATGAGATGGCAATTAAATTGGCAATTTATTATTACAATTTATTATATGATAAATTGCGTACTAAATTTCCCAAATGGTATAAATTGCCAATTTGGTGTGTGTTTGTACATAGTATTATTTATTTATTTATTTATTTATTTATTCAGTCTATGAAGATATAGGTCTTACAGACTGCCAATAATGGTAGATACAAAAAATATTAACACAAAATAACAAAATATACATGTAAATATATAGTTTACAAAAAATAATAAGTTCTTATAACAAACAATTTAAAAACAATTAAATAGCTGACTTTAAAATATTTATAAAAGCGTCCCTACACATAGAAAAATCAAGCTCAATAGAAGATGAAATCTTATTGAATTCGTTCAGGGCACGAGCAATTGGCGCATTCCTTCCATAATTGGTTCTAATATTGATACCATCAAACGGGCAAACATTACGAAGATCCCTCCTTGGAACATTAAAATGAATTTCCACAAGAAGGTCAGCGCAGTCTACATCTCCGTGGATAATGCCAAACAAGAAAGTCAAGGAGAGAATAGATCTCCTGGCTTCCAGGGATTTAAGATTCAAAAGAAGTAAACGAGCAGTATATGGAGGAAGAGGGTATGTAAACCTTAATGAACGTAAAGCATACTTAAGAAAACCTTTTTGAACTCGCTCAAGCCTGTTGATTGAGTATTGTTGGAAAGGTCCCCAAATGATGGTAGCATACTCAAGATGAGAACGCACGAATGAGGAGTAGAGTACTTTTAAAGTATACGGGTCAGAAAACTCCGAACTATTACGCCGAATGAAGCCTAGCATAGCATAGGCCTTGGCAACGATGCAATCAATATGGTTCACGAACATAAATGTTGTATCAAATACAACCCCAAGATCTTTGATTTTTTCAACAGTCTGCAACGTACTGTTAGCGATACTAAACGAACTGTTGAGATTTGAACGAGATTTTGAGTAGGTTACGTGGAAGCATTTATTTATATTTAATGAAAGATGAGATCGAATGCACCATGAGTAAAGTTTATCAATATCAGCTTGAAGATTAATCATATCGTTTGCGGAATTTACAACAGAGTAAACTTTGAGATCATCGGCGTACAACAGAAATCTAGCGTAAGAGAAGCATGAGCTAATGTCATTGATGAATAAGATAAAAAGCAATGGTCCCAAAATACTACCCTGCGGGACGACCGATGTCGCCAAAAAGGGATCTGATGATACCCCATCAATAGAGACGGCACACCATCTATTACTTAGATATGATTTTAGCCACTGCAAAAAGGTTGAATGAAAGCCAAGGCAGTACAGCTTGTGAATTAGAACATCATGCGATACCTTATCAAAAGCTTTGGAAAAGTCGGTATAAATACAGTCGACCTGAAGACCAGATGAAAAGGCAGAGATACAATATTCACTGAACTCCACAAGATTGGAAACGGTAGAGCGAACAGAAACAAACCCATGCTGTCTCGGACAGATCAAGTGCTTCACTGAAAAATAAATCTTTTCCTTGACAACGCACTCAAATAGCTTAGAAACGGTGGAAAGCTTTGAAATTGGCCTGTAATTGCAGACATCAGTCTTACTACCAGATTTATAAATAGGAGTTATCGAGGCGAATTTCCAAGCATCAATAAACTCACCAAAGCTAAGTGATAAATTGAACATGATCTCTAACGGGACAACTAGGGAAGTGCATCCTTTTAGCAAGGCAGCCGAGAGACCATCAATGTCAGCTTTAGTAGAGTTGCTCAGTTTCGAGATGCCACTGAAGATATCTTCAGATGAAATTGACATTGAACAAAAATTTAGGGATGAATAAATTTCAGACGAGAAGTCAGACGAGGGACTAGCATCATTATTAGCAAAATTAGAACTAAAAAAATCAGCAAACGCGTTAGCCACATTGTGGGGAGTGTTAGCAGGTCTGTCATTGTAGAAGACGGTGGCAGGCACCGAAGAGCGAGATTTCTTCGACTTAACGTAATTCCAGAATGCTTTCGGGTTAGACTTTATATTCGTCCAAAGCTTGTAATGTAGTTTCTGTAAAGAAAATTTTCTAGACAGTTGAAATCCTTCACATAATGTTTATATTTGGTAAGAAATAACGGGTTTTTGGTTCTTTTAAACTTTTTGAAGAACTTGTTTCTTAAATTCTTCAACTTTTTTAACCTTGTTGTGTACCATGGCAACCTATATGGTCGCAACGGGTACATGCCTCGTACACAGATCATAGAGAGTCAACTTAAATATTTCAAAGCAATGACCAACATCAGAGATGGAAAGCAAATTGGCCCAGTCTATTTCAGCTAGATCCTGATCGAGTCTAGAAAAATCACACTTCGAAAAGTTAAATGAAAAATCATCAATTAAAGAGCGAGCTCCAAACTCATAAAATTCGAGTTTAAGAATTAGAGCAGAATGGTGCATATCCGTCGGAGCGAATGGCGCATGGCACTCAGAAAAATTAGAATTTATGTCATTACTAATAAAAATTAGATCTAATATTCTATCGAGCCTGTTTTTGAAACTATTGATTTGATGCAAATTTAGACTTAAGATATTATCTATAACGTATGACTCAAAAGACTTAGTAATATTATTAGGTAATAGGCCTGACGCAGAGTAACTATGAGACCAAGAAATATCACAAAGGTTAAAATCCCCTAAAACACTTAAGTGATTATCTCCTAATTTACTTAAAACTAGGGACGATATATTGTTAACATGAGCTTTGTAAATTTCTTCCAAGCTGTTCGGCGGTATGTATGATGCAACCAGATATAGAGATCCAGACTGTGGAGAACCACGGACATGGACGCAGATCTGGTCAAGGATGGTATCAGAATTATCTAACATAATAAGGGAGGCATTGTACTTGCGTTGGACAGCAATTAGTACGCCACCCCCTCTTGAACGCCCAGTTTTAGTACAATCCCCGTCCTTACGAAAAACGACGAATAGCTTGGGATCGAAGAACTCAGCGTCGAAGAAATCCGAAGTAAGCCAGGATTCAACAATGACAAAAATATCGTACTCCAATTGGCAACTAAATGCTCTCAAAATGTGCGATTTAGTCCTGATACCAGAAGCATTTTGGAAATACACTTTAAGCTGTTTGTTATATACTACATTTTTAAAATGAAAATCTCCTGCTAAAAAAGGAGCAAAACCTAACTAGATTTTTTCATTTTCGTACTTAACTACACTCCCTTTTGTGATTCAGGATTTCGGGCCAATTTTGAAAAAACTCCGAACATCAATTCCTTCATTATATGACATTCGACTGCCTAGTCCACTGCCTTCCACTCTATTCGCAACATAAGCTCTATTTAAGCTGCCAAACTATATAGTAAACAATGAACTGAACTTTGATCACCCAGCTTAATTGGTGTGTTTTGTTTACAAATGGACGTATGTATGAAAGTGTGTGTGCAAGTGCATACCTAAGTATAATAAAATATAAATAAAACCTTATAAGCAGCGGTGGGCACCACTACATATATGCGATTACCAAATTGAGAATGAGTTAGTATACATGAACGCGTGGCGAGCACGAATGCTGAATCAAATATTTAGTTTGATTTCATCGCTTGTAGTGTAAGCACGTATCACACGCACCCTTGGTACATTGTTTCGTCGTACAATACGGATGTGTGTACATACCTACTTATGAATGCAAAATGTTGAATGGGAAAAATTATAAATTAATTCGTTGTAGTTCTATAAATATAACAAAAACAGCAACAATAACAGTTTCTCTTATACCGCCTTACAAACATGCATAACTTCAACACATAATTACATACGAAGTATGTGATGTGTAGAAGATTAATATATGCAAAAGAAGGCAATTGGGAAAAACTTTACAACAACTAAGGCATGACGTAGCTGAATGCGTTTGTAACCTTTTCAACTATCGTAGGCGTACGGGTTCGAATTCCGGGAGAAAAAATGTTTTGAAGAGATTTACAAGGTATAATCGAAACAGCTGTCGGCTTGTCAGTCCTGATGTCACGTTGTTTAAATTTTTCCCAAATTATTAAATAAATTATAAAAATTAAAAAGTGCTTGAAATAAATGTTTTCATACATTTAAAAGCAATACGGGCAATCCCCGATTAAATCTTACAAACAGACAACATTTGGTTAATTCGTTGTAGTTCTATAAATAGAACAAAAACAGCAACAATACCAGATTCTCTGAAACCGCCTTACAAACTTGCATAACTTCAACACGTAATTACATACGAAGTATGTGATGTGTAGAAGATTAATATATGCAAAAGAAGGCAATTATGAAAAACTTTATAACAACTAAGGCGTGGCGTAGTTGAATGCGTTTGTAACCATTTCAACTATCGTAGGAGTGCGGGTTCCAATACCATTCCCGGGAGAAAAGGCTTTGAAGAGATTTACAAGGTATAATCGAAACAGCTGTCGCCTTGTCCCTCCTGATGTCACGTTGTTTAAATTTTTCCCAAATTATTAAATAAATTATAAAAATTAAAAACTGCTTGAAATAGATGTTTTCATACATTCAAAAGCAATACGGGCAATCCCCAATTAACTCTTACAAACAGACAACATTTGGTTAATTCGTTGTAGTTCTATAAATAGAACAAAAACAGCAACAATACCAGTTTCTCTAAAACCGCTCTACAAACATGCATAACTTCAAAACACAATTACATACGAAGTATGTGATGTGTAGAAGATTAAATGTATATATATGCAAAAGAAGGCAATTGGGAAAAACTTTACAACAACTAAGGCATGACGTAATTGAATGCGTTTGTATCCATTTCAACTATCGTACTAGTGCGGATTCGAATCCCACGCCCGGGAGAAAAGGCTTTGAAGAGATTTACAAGGTATAATTGAAACAGCTGCCGCCTTGTCCGTACTGATGTCGTGTTGTTTAAATTGTTTCCAAATTATTAAATAAATTATAAAAATTAAAAACTGCTTGAAATAAATGTTTTCATACATTTAAAAGCAATACGGGTAATCCCCGATTAACTCTTACAAACAGACAACATTTGGTTAATTCGTTGTGGTTCTATAAATAGAACAAAACAGCAACAATACCAATTTCTCTGAAACCGCCTTACAAACATGCATAACTCAACACATAATTACATACGAAGTATGTGATATGTAGAAGATTAATATATGCAAAAAAGGCAATTTGGAAAAAATTTACAACAACTAAGGCATAACGTAGTTGAATGCATTTGTAACCATTTCAACTATCGTAGGAGTGCGGGTTCGAATCCCACTCCCGGGAGAAAAGGCTTTGAAGAGATTTACAAAGTATAATCGAAACAGCTGTCGCCTTGTCCCTCCTGATGTCACGTTGTTTAAATTTTTCCCAAATTATTAAATAAATTATAAAAATTAAAAACTGCTTGAAACAAATGTTTTCATACATTTAAAAGCAATACGGGCAATCCCCGATTAAATCTTACGAACAGACAACATTTGGTTAATTCGTTGTAGTTCTATAAATAGAACAAAAACAGCAACAATACCAGATTCTCTGAAACCGCCTTACAAACTTGCATAACTTCAACACATAATTACATACGAAGTATGTGATGTGTAGAAGATTAATATATGCAAAAGAAGGCAATTATGAAAAACTGTATAACAACTAAGGCGTGGCATAGCTGAATGCGTTTGTAACCATTTCAACTATCGTAGGAGTGCGGCTTCCAATCCCATTCCCGGGAGAAAAGGCTTTGAAGAGATTTACAAGGTATAATCGAAACAGCTGTCGCCTTGTCCCTCCTGATGTCACGTTGTTTAAATTTTTCCCAAATTATTAAATAAATTATAAAAATTAAAAACTGCTTGAAATAAATGTTTTCATACATTTAAAAGCAATACGGGTAATCCCCGATTAACTCTTACAAACAGACAACATTTGGTTAATTCGTTGTGGTTCTATAAATAGAACAAAACAGCAAAAATACCAATTTCTCTGAAACCGCCTTACAAACATGCATAACCCAACACATAATTACATACGAAGTATGTGATATGTAGAAGATTAATATATGCAAAAAAGGCAATTTGGAAAAAATTTACAACAACTAAGGCATAACGTAGTTGAATGCATTTGTAACCATTTCAACTATCGTAGGAGTGCGGGTTCGAATCCCACTCCCGGGAGAAAAGGCTTTGAAGAGATTTACAAAGTATAATCGAAACAGCTGTCGCCTTGTCCCTCCTGATGTCACGTTGTTTAAATTTTTCCCAAATTATTAAATAAATTATAAAAATTAAAAACTGCTTGAAACAAATGTTTTCATACATTCAAAAGCAATACGGGCAATCCCCGATTAACTCTTACAAACAGACAACATTTGGTTAATTCGTTGTAGTTCTATAAATAGAACAAAAAAAGCAACAATACCAGTTTCTCTAAAACCGCTCTACAAACATGCATAACTTCAAAACACAATTACATACGAAGTATGTGATGTGTAGAAGATTAAATGTATATATATGCAAAAGAAGGCAATTGGGAAAAACTTTACAACAACTAAGGCATGACGTAATTGAATGCGTTTGTATCCATTTCAACTATCGTACTAGTGCGGATTCGAATCCCACGCCCGGGAGAAAAGGCTTTGAAGAGATTTACAAGGTATAATTGAAACAGCTGCCGCCTTGTCCGTACTGATGTCGTGTTGTTTAAATTGTTTCCAAATTATTAAATAAATTATAAAAATTAAAAACTGCTTGAAATAAATGTTTTCATACATTTAAAAGCAATACGGGTAATCCCCGATTAACTCTTACAAACAGACAACATTTGGTTAATTCGTTGTGGTTCTATAAATAGAACAAAACAGCAACAATACCAATTTCTCTGAAACCGCCTTACAAACATGCATAACTCAACACATAATTACATACGAAGTATGTGATATGTAGAAGATTAATATATGCAAAAAAGGCAATTTGGAAAAAATTTACAACAACTAAGGCATAACGTAGTTGAATGCATTTGTAACCATTTCAACTATCGTAGGAGTGCGGGTTCGAATCCCACTCCCGGGAGAAAAGGCTTTGAAGAGATTTACAAAGTATAATCGAAACAGCTGTCGCCTTGTCCCTCCTGATGTCACGTTGTTTAAATTTTTCCCAAATTATTAAATAAATTATAAAAATTAAAAACTGCTTGAAACAAATGTTTTCATACATTTAAAAGCAATACGGGTAATCCCCGATTAACTCTTACAAACAGACCACATTTGGTTAATTCGTTGTAGTTCTATAAATAGAACAAAAACAGCAACAATACCAGATTCTCTGAAACCGCCTTACAAACTTGCATAACTTCAACACATAATTACATACGAAGTATGTGATGTGTAGAAGATTAATATATGCAAAAGAAGGCAATTATGAAAAACTGTATAACAACTAAGGCGTGGCATAGCTGAATGCGTTTGTAACCATTTCAACTATCGTAGGAGTGCGGCTTCCAATCCCATTCCCGGGAGAAAAGGCTTTGAAGAGATTTACAAGGTATAATCGAAACAGCTGTCGCCTTGTCCCTCCTGATGTCACGTTGTTTAAATTTTTCCCAAATTATTAAATAAATTATAAAAATTAAAAACTGCTTGAAATAGATGTTTTCATACATTTAAAAGCAATACGGGCAATCCCCGATTAACTCTTACAAACAGACAATATTTGGTTAATTCGTTGTAGTTCTATAAATAGAAAAAAAACAGCAACAATACCAGATTCTCTGAAACCGCCTTACAAACTTGCATAACTTCAACACATAATTACATACGAAGTATGTGATGTGTAGAAGATTAATATATGCAAAAGAAATAAATTGGGAAAAACTTTACAACAACTAAGGCATGACGTAGCTGAATGCCTTTGTAACCATTTCAACTATCGTAGGAGTGCGTTTGAGTTCGATAGAACTAGTTAAACTCGGACTTTTAAAAATAAAAGTCCCGAAATAAAAGTTAAATCAAGACTTTTATTTTTTAAGGCCGAAATAAAAGTCCCGCTTGATAACAAAGAAACGGCCAATGCGAAATAATTTTTTTTTTTAATTCGGATAAGCCGTTTCTTTGTTATCAAGCGGGACTTTTATTTCGGCCTTAAAAAATAAAAGTCTTAATTTAACTTTTATTTCGGGAATTTTATTTTTAAAAGTCCGAGTTTATCTAGTTCTATCGGACTCAAACGTACTCCTACGATAGTTGAAATGATTACAAACGCATTCAGCTACGTCATGCCTTAGTTGTTGTAAAGTTTTTCCCAATTTATTTCTTTTGCATATATTAATCTTCTACACATCACATACTTCGTATGTAATTATGTGTAGAAATAATGCATGTTTGTAAGGCTAAGGCTAAGGTTTCAGAGAAACTGGTATTGTTGCTCTTTTTGTTCTATTTATAGAAATTCAACGAATTAACCAAATGTTGTTTGTTTGTAAGAGTTAATTGCCCGTATTGCTTTTAAATGTATGAAAACATTTATTTCAAGCAGTTTTTAATTTTTATAATTTATTTAATAATTTGGGAAAAATTTAAACAACGTGACATCAGGACGGACAAGGCGACAGCTGTTTCGATTATACTTTGTAAATCTCTTCAAAGCCTTTTCTCCCGGGAGTGGGATTCGAACCCGCACTCCTACGATAGTTGAAATGGTTACAAACGCAGTCAACTACGTTATGCCTTAGTTGTTGTAAATTTTTCCCAATTGCCTTTTTTGCATATATTAATCTTCTACACATCACATACTTCGTATGTAATTATGTGTTGAGTTATGCATGTTTGTAAGGCGGTTTCAGAGAAACTGGTATTGTTGCTGTTTTGTTCTATTTATAGAACCACAACGAATTAACCAAATGTTGTGTGTTTGTAAGAGTTAATCGGGGATTACTCGTATTGCTTTTAAATGTATGAAAACATTTATTTCAAGCAGTTTTTAATTTTTATAATTTATTTAATAATATGGAAACAATTTAAACAACGCGACATCAGTACGGACAAGGCGACAGCTGTTTCAATTATACCTTGTAAATCTCTTCAAAGCCTTTTCTCCCGGGAGTGGGAATCGACCCGCACTACTCGATAGTTGAAATGGATACAAACGCATTCAGTTACGTCATGCCTTAGTTGCTGTAAAGTTTTTACCAATTGCCTTCTTTTGCATATATATACATATTAATCTTCTACACATCACATACTTCGTATGTAATTGTGTTTTGAAGTTATGCATGTTTGTAGGGTGGTTTCAGAGAAACTGGTATTGTTGCTGTTTTTGTTCTATTTATAGAACTACAACGAATTAACCAAATGTTGTCTGTTTGTAAGAGTTAATCGGGGATTGCCCGTATTGCTTTTAAATGTATGAAAATATCTATTTCAAGCAGTTTTTAATTTTTATAATTTATTTAATAATTTGGGAAAAATTTAAACATCGTGACATCAGGAGGGACAAGGCGACAGCTATTTCGATTATACCTTGTAAATCTCTTCAAAGCCTTTTCTCCGGGATTGGGATTGGATTCCGCATTCCTACGATAGTTGAAATGATTACAAACGCATTCAGCTATGTACGTCATGCCTTAGTTGTTATAAAGTTTTTCATAATTGCCTTCTTTTGCATATATTAATCTTCTACACATCACATACTTCGTATGTAATTATGTGTTGAAGTTATGCAAGTTTGTAAGGCGGTTTCAGAGAATCTGGTATTGTTGCTGTTTTTGTTCTATTAACCAAATGTTGTCTGTTTGTAAGATTTAATCGGGGATTGCCCGTATTGCTTTTAAATGTATGAAAACATTTATTTCAAGCAGTTTTTAATTTTTACAATTTATTTAATAATTTGGGAAAAATTTAAACAACGTGACATCAGGACGGACAAGGTGACAGCTGTTTCGATTATACTTTGTAAATCTCTTCAAAACATTTTTTTCTCCCGGGAGTGGGATTCGAACCCGTACTCCTACGATATTTGAAATGGTTACAAATGCATTCAGCTACGTCATGCCTTAGTTGTTGTAAAATTTCTCCCAATTACCTTCTTTTGCATATATTAATCTTCTACACATCACATACTTCGTATGTAATTATGTGTTGAAGTTATGCATGTTTGTAAGGCGGTATAAGAGGAACTGGTATTGTTGCTGTTTTGTTATATTTATAGAACTACAACGAATTAATTTATAATTTTTCCCATTCAACATTTTGCATTCATAAGTAGGTATGTACACACATCCGTATTGTACGACGAAACAATGTATCAAGGGTGCGTGTGATACGTGCTTACACTACAAGCGATGAACTCAAACTAAATATTTGATTCAGCATTCGTGCTCGCTACGCGTTCGTGTATACTAACTCATTCTCAATTTGGTAATCGTGTATATGTAGTGGTGCCCACCGCTGCTTATAAGGTTTTATTTATATTTTCTTATACTTAGGTATGCACTTACACACACACTTTCATACATTTCAAGCAGTTTTTAATTTTTATAATTTATTTAATAATTTGGGAAAAATTTAAACAACGTGACATGAGCACGGACAAGGCGACAGCTGTTTCCATTATACTTTGTAAATCTCTTCAAAGCCTTTTCTCCCGGGAGTGGGATTCGAACCCGCACTCCTACGATAGTTGAAATGGTTACAAACGCATTCAACTACGTTATGCCTTAGTTGTTGTAAATTTTTTCCGAATTGCCTTTTTTGCATATATTAATCTTCTACACATTACATACTTCGTATGTAATTATGTTTTGAGTTATGCATGTTTGTAAGGCGGTTTCAGAGAAACTGGTGTTGTTGCTGTTTTGTTCTATTTATAGAACCACAACGAATTAACCAAATGTTGTGTGTTTGTAAGAGTTAATCGGGGATTGCCCGTATTGCTTTTAAATGTATGAAAACATCTATTTCAAGCAGTTTTTAATTTTTATAATTTATTTAATAATTTAGGAAAAATTTATACAACGCGACATCAGTACGTACAAGGCGACAGCTGTTTCAATTATACCTTGTAAATCTCTTCAAAGTCTTTTCTCTCGGGATTGGGAATCGAACCCGCACTACTACGATAGTTGAAATGGATACAAACGCATTCAGTTACGTCATGCCTTAGTTGTTGTAAAGTTTTTCCCAATTGCCTTCTTTTGCATATATATACATATTAATCTTCTACACATCACATACTTCGTATGTAATTGTGTTTTGAAGTTATGAATGTTTGTAGGGCGGTTTCAGAGATACTGGTATTGTTGCTGTTTTTGTTCTATTTATAGAACTACAACGAATTAACCGAATGTTGTCTGTTTGTAAGAGTTAATCGGGGATTGCCCGTATTGCTTTTAAATGTATGAAAACATCTATTTCAAGCAGTTTTTAATTTTTATAATTTATTTAATAATTTAGGAAAAATTTAAACAACGTGACATCAGGACGGACAAGGCGACAGCTGTTTCGACTATACCTTGTAAATCTCTTCAAAGTCTTTTCTCCCGGGAATGGGATTGGAACCCGCACTCCTACGATAGATGAAATGGTTACAAACGCATTCAGCTACGTCATGCCTTAGTTGTTATAAAGTTTTTCATAATTGCCTTCTTTCGCATATATTAATCTTCTACACATCACATACTTCGTATGTAATTATGTGTTGAAGTTATGCAAGTTTGTAAGGCGGTTTCAGAGAATCTGGTATTGTTGCTGTTTTTGTTCTATTTATAGAACTACAGCGAATTAACCAAATGTTGTCTGTTTGTAAGATTTAATCGGGGATTGCCCGTATTGCTTTTAAATGTATGAAAACATTTATTTCAAGCAGTTTTTAATTTTTGTAATTTATTAAATAATTTGGTAAAAATTTAAACAACGTGACATCAGGACGGACAAAGCGACAGCTGTTTCGATTATACCTTTTAAATCTCTTCAAAACATTTTCTCCCGGGAGTGGAATTCGAACCCGTACTCCTACGATTGTTGAAATGGTTACGAACGCATTCAGCTACGTCATGCCTTAGTTGTTGTAAAGTTTTTCCCAATTGCCTTCTTTTGCATATATCAATCTTCTAGGTATGTACACACATCCGTATTGTACAACGAAACAATGTACCAAGGGTGCGTGTGATACGTGCTTACACTACAAGCGATGAAATCAAACTAAACATTTGATTCAGCATTCGTGCTCGCCACGCGCTCGTGTATACTAACTCATTCTCAATTTGGTAATCGTGTATATGTAGTGGTGCCCACCGCTGCTTATAAGGTTTTATCTATATTTTCTTATACTTAGGTATGCACCTGCACACACACTTTCATACACACGTCCATTTGTAAACAAAACATACTAATTAAGCTGGGTTATTAAAGTTCACTTCATTGTTTACTATATAGTTTGGCAGCTTAAATAGAGCTTATGTTGAGAATAGAGTGGAAGGCAGTGGACTAGGCAGTCGAATGTCATATATTGAAGGATTTGATGTTCGGAGTTTTTTCAAAATTTGCCCGAAATCCTGAATCACAAAATGGAGTGTAGTTAAGTACGAAAATGAAAAAATGTAGTTAGGTTTTGCTCCTTTTTTAGCAGGAGATTTTCATTTTAAAAATATAGTATATAATACTATGTACAAACATACACCAAATTGGCAATTTATACCATTTGGGAAATTTATTACGCAATTTATCATATAATAAATTGTAATAATAAATTGCCAATTTAATTGCCATCTCATCAGCTGATTTTATTTTCTTCATTTCACTGGAGTAGGGATTGTCAAAAGAAGATGGCAAACTCAAAATGAAACCCAAACATTGAACACATTTTCTTACAACACACAAAAATTTCAAAGTTTTATGTTTTCATTCCATTCCATTCGCCTTATATCAACACGCACATTTTGATAGTCTGAACAAAGGTATGTTGTTCCTGAAGAGATGAGTCAACCAGCTATCAAATTACTCGAAATTGTCTCAATTTATTTTTCTGTTTGAACATAGTATAAACCAATGTTCCTTCTATTACTCATTTTATCTATGGAGCTTCAAATGCACTTTATAGAAACGTGCTTTTTATACTCAGTTGAGCAGAGCTCACAGAGTATATTAAGTTTGATTGGATAACGGTTGGTTGTACATATATAAAGGAATCGAGATAGATATAGACTTCCATATATCAAAATAATCAGGATCGAAAAAAAATTTGATTGAGCCATGTCCGTCCGTCCGTCCGTCCGTCCGTCCGTTAACACGATAACTTGAGTAAATTTTGAGGTAACTTGATGAAATTTGGTATGTAGGTTCCTGAGCACTCATCTCAGATCGCTATTTAAAATCAACGATATCGGACTATAACCACGCCCACTTTTTCGATATCGAAAATTTCGTAAAACCGAAAAAGTGCGATAATTCATTACCAAAGACAGATAAAGCGACGAAACTTGGTAGATGAGTTGAACTTATGACGCAGAATAGAAAATTAGTAAAATTTTGGACAATGGGCGTGGCACCGCCCACTTTTAAAAGAAGGTAATTTAAAATTTTTGCAAGCTGTAATTTGTCAGTCATTGAAGATATCATGATGAAATTTGGCAGGGACGTTACTCCTATTACTATATGTACGCCTAATAAAAATTAGCAAAATCGGAGAAAGACCACGCCCACTTTAAAAAAAAAAATTTTTTTAAAGTAACAAAAAATTTAATATCTTTACAGTATATAAGTAAATTATGTCAACATTCAACTCCAGTAATGACATGGTACACCAAAATACAAAAACAAAAGAAAATTTTAAAATGGGCGTGGCTCCGCCCTTTTTCATTTAATTTGTCTAGGATACTTTTAACGCCATAAGTCGAACAAAAATTAACCAATCCTTTTGAAATTTGGTAGGGGCATAGATTTTATGATGTTAACTGTTTTCTGTGAAAACGGGCGAAATCGGTTGATACCACGCCCAGTTTTTATACACAGTCGTCCGTCTGTCCTTCCGCATGGCCGTTAACACGATAACTTGAGTAAATTTTGAGGTATCTTGATGAAATTTGGTATGTAGGTTCCTGAGCACTCACCTCAGATCGCTATTTAAAATGAACAATATCGGACTATAACCACGCCCACTTTTTCGATATCGAAAATTTCGTAAAACGGAAAAGTGCGATAATTCATTACCAAAGACAGATAAAGCGACGAAACTTGAAAGATGAGTTAAATTTATGACGCAGAGTAGAAAATTAGGAAAACTTTGGACAATGGGCGTGGCACCGCCCACTTTTAAATAAGGTAATTTAAAACTTTTGCAAGCTGTAATTTGTCAGTCGTTGAAGATATCGTGATGAAATTTGGCAGGGACGTTACTCCTATTACTATATGTACGCCTAATAAAAATTAGCAAAATCGGAGAAGGACCACGCCCACATTTAAAAAAAATTTTTTTTAAGTAAAATTTTAACAAAAAATTTAATATCTTTACAGTATATAAGTAAATTATGTCAACATTCAACTCCAGTAATGACATGGTGCAACAAAATACAAAAATAAAAGAAAATTTCAAAATGGGCGTGGCTCCGCCCTTTTTCATTTAATTTGTCTAGGATACTTTTAACGCCATAAGTCGAACAAAAATTAACCAATCCTTTTGAAATTTGGTAGGGGCATAGATTTTATGATGTTAACTGTTTTCTGTGAAAACGGGCGAAATCGGTTGATGCCATGCCCAGTTTTTATACACTGTCGTTCGTCTGTCCTTCCGCATGGCCGTTAACACGATAACTTCAGCAAAAATCGACATATCTTTAATGAACTTAGTTCACGTACTTACTTGAACTCACTTTATTTTGGTATGAAAAATGAACGAAATCCGACAATGACCACGCCCACTTTTTCGATATCGAAAATTACGAAAAATGAAAAAATGCCATAATTCTATACCAAATACGAAAAAAGGGATGAAACATGGTGAGGTAATTGGATTGGTTTATTGACACGAAATATAACTTTAGAAAAAACTTTATAAAATGGTTGTGACACCTACCATATTAAGTAGAAGAAAATGAAAAAGTTCCGCAGGGCGAAATAAAAAACCCTTAAAATCTTGGCAGGTATTACATATATAAATAAATTAGCGGTATCCAACAGATGATGTTCTGGGTCACCCTGGTCCACATTTTGGTCGCGATCTGGAAAAAGCCTTCACATATACAACTACCACCACTCCCTTTTAAAACTCTCATTAATACCTTTAATTTGATACCCATATCGTACAAACACATTCTAGAGTCACCCCTGGTCCACCTTTATGGCGGTATTTCGAAACGTCGTCCACCTATAGAACTAAGGCCCAATCCCTTTTAAAATACTCATTAACACCTTTCTTTTGATACCCATATTGTACAAACAAATTCTAGGGTCACCCCTGGTCTACCTTTATGGCGATATCTCGAAACGGCGTCCACCTATGGAACTAAGGATTACTCCCTTTTAGAATACTCAATAACACCTTTCTTTTAATACCTATATTGTACAAACAAATTCTAGGGTCACCCCTGGTCCAACTTTATGGCGGTATCTCGAAACGGCGTCCACCTATGGAACTAAGGATTACTCCCTTTTAAAATACTGATTAACACCTTTCATTTGATACCCATATCGTACAAACGCATTCTAGAGTCAACCCTGATCCACCTTTATGGCTATATTCCTAAATGGCGTCCACCTATAGAACTATGGCCCACTCCCTCATAAAATACTCTTTAACACCTTTCATTTAATACCCATATCGTACAAACGCATTCTAGAGTCACCCCTATTCCACCTTTATAGCGATATCTCGAAAAGGCGACCACCTATACAACAACCACCACTCCCTTTTAAAACCCTCATTAATACCTTTAATTTGATACCCATATCGTACAAACACATTCTAGAGTCACCCCTGGTCCACCTTTATGGCGATATTTCGAAACGGCGTCCACCTATAGAACTAAGGCCCACTCCCTTTTAAAATACTCATTAACACCATTCGTTTGATGCCCATATTGTACAAACAAATTCTAGGGTATCCCCTGGTCCACCTTTGTGGCGATATCTCGAAACGGCGTCCACCTATGGAACTAAGGATTACTCCCTTTTAAAATACTCATTAATACCTTTAATTTGATACCCATATTGTACAAACAAATTCTAGGGTCACCCCTGGTCCACCTTTATGGTGATATCTCGAAACTGCGTCCACCTATGGAACTAAGGATTACTCCCTTTTAAAATACTCATTAACACCTTTCATTTGATACCCATATCGTACAAACGCATTCTAGAGTCACCCCTGGTCCACCTTTATGGCGATATCTCGAAAAGGCGACCACCTATACAACTACCACCACTCCCTTTTAAAACCCTCCTTAATACCTTTAATTTGATACCCATATCGTACAAACAAATTCTAGGGTCGCCCCTGGTCCACCTTTATGGCGATATCTCGAAACGGCGTCCACCTATGGAACTAAGGATTACTCCGTTTTAAAATACTCATTAACACCTTTCTTTTGATACCCATATTGTACAAACAAATTCTAGGGTCACCCCTGGTCCACCTTTATCGCGGTATCCACCCCTTTTAAACCCCTCATTAATACCTTTAATTTGATACCCATATAGTACAAACAAATTCTAGGGTCACACCTGGTACACCTTTATGGCGATATCTCGAAACGGTGTCCACCTCTGGAACTAAGCATCACTCCCTTTTAAAATACTCATTAACGCCTTTCTTTTGATACCCATATTATACAAACAAATTCTAGGGTCACCCCTGGTCCACCTTTATGGCGATATCTCGAAACGGCGTCCACCTATGGAACTAATGATTACTCCCTTTTAAAATACTCATTAACATCTTTCGTTTGACACCCATATTGTACAAACGCATTCTAGGGTCACACCTGGTCCACCTTTATGGCGATATCTCGAAACGGCGTCCACCTGTGGAACTAAGCATCACTCCCTTTTAAAATACTCATTAACACCTTTCTTTTGATACCAATATTGTACAAACAAATTCTAGGGTCACACCTGGTCCACCTTTGTGGCGATATCTCGAAACGGCGTCTACCTGTGGAACTAAGGATTACTCCCTTTTAAAATAATCATTAACACCTTTCTTTTGATACCCATATTGTACAAACAAATTCTAGGGTCACCTCTGGTCCACCTTTATGGCGATATCTCGAAACGGCGTCCACCTATGGAACTAAGGATTACTCCGTTTTAAAATACTCATTAGCACCTTTCATTTGATACACAAATCGTACAAACGCATTCTAGAGTCACCCCTGGTCCACCTTTATGGCGATATCCCGAAAAGGCGACCACCTATACAACTACCACCACTCCCTTTTAAAACCCTCCTTAATACCTTTAATTTGATTCCCATATCGTACAAACAAATTCTAGGGTCGCCCCTCGTCCACCTTTATGGCGATATCTCGAAACGGCGTCCACCTATGGAACTAAGGATTACTCCCTTTTAAAATACTCATTAACACCTTTCTTTTGATACCCATATTGTACAAACAAATTCTAGGGTCACCCCTGGTCCACCTTTATGGCGGTATCTCGAAACGGCGTCCACCTATGGAACTAAGGATATATCCCTTTTAAAATACTCATTAACATCTTTCATTTGATACCTATATCGTACAAACGCATTCTAGAGTCAACCCTGATCCACCTTTATGGCTATATCCCTAAATAGCGTTCACCTATAGAACTATGGCCCACTCCCTCATAAAATACTCTTTAAGACCTTTCATTTGATATCCATATTGTACAAACAAATTCTAGAGTCAACCCTGATCCACCTTTATGGCGATATCCCTAAATGGCGTCCACCTATAGAACTATGGCCCACTCCTTCATAAAATACTCTTTAATGCCTTTCATTTGATACACATGTCATACAAAGACATTCCAGGGTTTCCCTCGGTTCATTTTCCTACATGGTTATTTTCCCTTATGTTGTCACCATAGCTCTCAACTGAGTTTGTAATGTTCGGTTACACCCGAACTTAACCTTCCTTACTTGTTATATTTACGAACTTATTCCTCAATGAAAATAAATGAAACACATATTAATGTAAGCATTAATCATGTTTCCTACTTCTTAAATGTTCTTCTTAAATATTATAAATGTGTTAAAAGTAGCAGGACTAAAATAATATTGACAAATCGTTCAGTGATTCGTCACATAAGGGTTACTTTAAAATAACGGACGCTAAAAGTTCCTCTGTCACATGAGGAAAAATGAAATACAACTATTTTTATAACATGAAGATAGATAGAAAATTTTTTGGGGATTGCACTGCGACCGTTGATCTTTTGTACCCTCATCAGATTGCGTCGCGTTCCAGGAGGATATGTTCCATCGTCCCTCCTGATCGAACACGAAGTCGACATGAATACAAAATTATGTTTTTATTTAGTTGAACGGCGATAGAAATTCTTATATTTTTCAAGAAATCCAGGAAACTTCAAGAAGAACCCTAAGTTTTTAATTATTTGTGTTTTGCTTTGACGTTGGCGGTGCGTTGCTTATAGATTGAAGCAATTAAAGCGCGTGTGTTCAAAGTCAGATGTAGACGCAACGCTAGTGCCAAAACGACTCAAAAGTCACCTTAAGCTTAGTTGCTTCATGTGTTATTTATCATTATTAATTAAAAACGTTGGATCTCGTAAGAAACTAAACTTAGGAAAGATACACACGAGACATAGCTTCGTAGACGCGTACAAAATATGGAATGCACCTACGATTTTCTACGCCTCAAGATTTCTTATGCTGTACCTAATACGCGTCTATGAAGATACGCCTCGTGTACATCTTCCCTTAGATTATTTTCAAAGAAAAAATGCTTTGTTTTTAAACTTTGCTAATATTCACATACAATAACTACTAATATGGCTGTCGCTTCCATACCACTATTTCATGATTTAAAAAAAAAATTAGTTCTGAAAAATACAACCTTGTCACATACGTTCTCAAACACGGTTACCATGTTTTTATTTAGGTCCAAAATGCATCGAAAAAAAGATCACATCTCAAAAAAAAAAAAGACCAAATTTTAGGTTTTTTATTGGTGTACAAACAACTGGAATGTTTCAATGGTTTAATATACAAAATTTTAATAAAGTAAAAACTTGGTTTTAATTCAAACTGCTCAAACAAAAATAAAGTGCACCTTTAGGTATTATATGTTCACATTTCTAGGATTAGTCTATGTCTTTCACCAACCAAGCGTTGTGAACCTAGTTTTGCTTGATTGCAATGGAATAAAGTGCATAGCGTACTCAGGTTTTATTAAAGAACGGTTAAAAAATTTGCATTGTGGCAAACTCAGTAAATCGTAAATAAAACTAAGCAGTGATGTTAATGCTATTTTTATAGATGTTTACTTTTTCCCTAACAGTTTAAACTTCACACCAGAGCCTAGATTCAGTAAGTGTGAGTTGGAACTCAGACTAAAAATCAAGCATCTTAAAAGTTTTAACTGTGTAATAACTGAATACCGATCGAAATATCTAACCACTAAAACAAGTATTTTTTCTGATAAGTCCGTTGTTTCATCAAAAATTAATGACAATGTGTTTGCCCGAACATTCAACACTTTTCTTTTTAATGCCTTGCCTAAATTATCTACCGGGTGAAATGTCATTGTTCTGCTACATTTTATAGATAGAGCAATTTTTGTGGTAAGAATTTCATTGAAGTGTAAATTGGTTAGGTATTTCAATTATTTTATACGACGTTTAATGATTAAGTTGAAACACGACTTTTCTAGTCTTTAGATTTACCGGAAGTGCCGGCCACCATATTTATTTTAAAGGTTGCCCTCTATTTTCATATCGATAGTTTTACAATAGCCGTGTTTTTTATACACGCGTATACGTTTACGTTTGCGCGTGAAAAAACGCCTATCCTCGCTTAGATAATGCTTAGGAGACCCATCTAGCGGCAGTGGTTAAATAACTAGCTACGGCCACAGGGTGTACCGAAAAGCGGAGACACAACCCTCTGATGGCCATAGAGTATAACATGTAGCTAAATAAGTTGCGATGAATTGTGGACACACATAGAATACATAGAATTAGTGTAGAGGGTGAAACAAAAACACATATTTCAGTTAAATATGAGTATAATGGGTATTGAAATTTAGTAGTAAACATTTTATGCGCAGCAATTTCAGATGTGTATTTAAAGTTTGACGCTTAGCAGTCCATATAAAGTTTAAGCGTATAGACGTTTACGTGTAAAAAAAAAAAAGCTAATATTTACAATAGGATTGCTTAACTTCTAATAACTTAAGCTACATGTACATTGTTTAGGCAGGATGCCTAACTTTTCCGCATCAGATTGCGATCCCTCCAATGCAACTCTGCAAATCGATACTCGACTTAATATATAACCACCCACACCATCGCCGTCACATGCATGTGCATGCATATACATGCACGTGTGTGTGTGCTTTTTGTCAGCACTCATGCATATGCATGTCGGGGTTGATGTGTGGGTGCCTTTCCCCTCCAGAACGGAGGATTTTTCGGGTCAACGGTTGTAGCTTCCTATACAACCGGTCTCTTGGATTTTAACAGCCAACCAGGTCACATCTGCCGCCAGCGATCTCTGCCGTGTTCCAACAATACTTTCAGGTAATATTGCAACCTTTTTATTTCTCAATTCTGCATAATAAAACGCATCCATTATAACAAGAAATTCTCGTCTTCTCTTATTTATTTGCTTATACACCCGCCTATTGAGATCGACCCCGGTGCGCCCACCTACTCAGGATCAGACGCATCCCTGCCGAACATTTGGTCCTATCTTCCGCCTATATACAGTCCACATCACAAGATATTAAAGCTTACCGCACCACAAAGGTTATCCGACGAAAGTTATTTGCCACAATCAACAGCGATACCACCAAAAAACAAAAAGGGAAAGCAAAAGTGAGAACGCTTATTACATTCACATCAGCGCCATATGGTAACATAATACCAAAATGAGAAAGAGAACACTGAGCAAGCGACAGCCAACTGAAGCCATTGCAACACCACAAGCTACTTGCCACACGGGAACACAAATCTCCACAAAATAAAGTCCAAAGTAAGTGCAATATTTCTTGCCTGAATTTTTTTGGTTATAATAAAAACAAATAAAACCGTGTCGAAACAAATAATCTATATTATTAGTCCCACACGCGTAGTGACTTGTGATTAAACGCGAAAAGTGTAAAAATTTAGTGTCGAAAAGAAAGTACTGCAACCGCAAAATTTAACGTTGTTTTTTATAATTCCTTGTGACTATCTGGTCTGTCCCCCCACCAGCGGTAAGGCTCTCCGGACACAGCACAAGGAGGAGGTGCACATAACCTCACTTTCATATAAAATTTCAAGCCATTCTATTGCGGCATTGTTCATTTTTGCATCACGCTAGTTTCACTAGTTTTTCTAATAAGTTTTTGTTACATAGTTTCTTCGTTTTTACACAAGATTTATCACACGTTTTTACACTTTTCGTCGAGTTCATATCAGCGCGCGCACTTGTTATACAATACAATTTAACTTGAAAGTGGCGAGTGGTCCCCTTTATTTACACAAAAGACATTAGTGTTGCTCCCCCCTGCTGCACAAAATAATCTGCAAAGTCAGAAAATTAAACAAATTCAAAGCAATAAATAAAAGTTTCTCGTATTTAATTGTTGTTGGTTGGGTGATTCGCACAGGTTCATACAAATTTATATTCCTCACTTAATTTGTTCACAAATTTTCAAACATGAAGATGGAATCTTACATCAGGTTGGCCGATCGAATAATCGATTTCGAGGCCGACTGTAACGACATAAGTGCGGCCCTGCATACAATACACACTCTTGCAATACAGCAAAAAGAGTTGCAATCTAAGTGGGAAAAAGCAGAAACCGCCCTCGAGGAGTTGCTTGACTCTGACACGCTCGACGCAAAAAAAATTGCAGCGGTCAAGAGAACTACAAGCCAAATTAAAGCAGGAAAAATATAGGGAGGCCCGTCCTGAAGGAGAACGCGTCGTGAACACAGTATCCGCCTGCCATCTTGCGATACTGAGGTATTCAAGGGCGACTACCTATCTTGGCCAACGTTTCGTGACCTGTTCACGGCCATCTATAAAAATAACAGTCGCTTAAGCCCGGTAGAAAAGTTGTTCCACCTTAATCAAAAAACTCAAGGTGAGGCAAAGGACATTGTCAAGAAATGTCCTTTGACAAATTAAGGCTTCGAAACAGCCTGGAAAACCTATGTGAGAGATACGAGAATAAACGGATTCTCGTAAACTCACAACTACAAATTTTGTTTAATCTAAAAAAGATAGATAGCGAGTGCCGCAGCTCAATAAAAACCTTACAGCGCGACATAAATAATTGTTTAGCATCCTCAAAACCCCATTAGATTGATGTTTCAAATTGGGACGCGATTATTACTTATTTATGGTCGACAAAATTACCTGAAAATACGTTGGCTCTATGGGAGCAGAGCATTGACCACAAAACGGACATATCCAAGTGGGAGGACATGGACAAATTCTTGTTAAATCGTTTTCAGATACTTGAAACCATGTCTGGTTTTACAGGGAATGCCACTTAGAAAGTGCAAAAATCAAACGCATCGCGACAATCGACAAATACCCCTACGAAAAGACTTGGTGCTTTTCAAACAAAAGTATCCAAGCAAACAACAAAATCAGTGTGTAAAATGTGCAAATCTACGGAGCACAGATTACGCAACTGTTCACGCTTTTGCGATTTACCCAGCTAGGAAAAGCATGCCTAAGTTTCAGGCATCACAAATGCGGTGTCAGCGCAGGTGAAAGAAGCGTCCAAAATCGAATTACGTTCACCAGTGGATCCCTGCTTCAGCCTGACTAATCAACGCAATGACTATGCAGGCATTCCCAGACTCGGTTCTGGCAGACAAGAGGTTCTACGTCAATGAAGACGTAGACCTCATACTTGGCGGAGACATATATCCCCAAATTATAATGAGCGGTATAAAAAAGAATGTACTAAATACACTCTTGGCTCAAGAGACAGTGTTCGGTTGGATACTAACCGGTCGAATCGAAGCACAGAGTCCAACGAAGAACATCATGTCATTCTACAACGAGGTTGCGTTAGGCAACCAACTCAAAGCTTTCTGGGAGGTAGAAAATATACCCAAAAAGAAAATATTAAACGAAGAGGAGAGGTATTGCGAAAAATTATTTAAAGAAACAACGCAACGAAGTGAGAATGGAAGGTACACCGTGTGACTACCATTCCGGCAGGATTACCCTAACAATATTAACTTAGGACCGTCCCTGAAGCGTGAATGCTCTCAATTCTTCCGGAATGAGGGGCGGCTAATAAAGAACCCAGATTTAGGGAAAGAGCATGTTCGAGTGTTATCAGAATATGAAACGGTCGGACATATGAGAAAAGTAAAAAAGAATATCCCGTCTGACGATTCGGATCATTACTTCCTGCCCCACCACGCCGTTATTAAATCAGAAAGTACCACTACAAAAATACGAGTTGTATTTAATGCATCGAGCCATACGGCCAACGGTAATAGCCTAAACGATATCCTCCTCCCAGGCCCAGTTCTACAAGCCGATCTACCCATCCTTATCTTACGATGGAGACTATACCGTTTCGTCTTCAATAACGACATCGAAAAGATGTACCGACAAATTTGGGTGAACGAAAATCACACCAAATTTCAACGTATTGTGCATCGCACTTCCCCGAATGACCCTATTAGTCTTTACGAATTAAAGACAGTTACCTTCGGAGTGAATTGCGCTCCATATCTCGCGATAAGAACGCTCCTACAATTGGCTGACGTAGCAAATTCACACCCTACAGCGGCTAGTATACTAAGAGAGAGTATGTACGTAGATGATGTTTTATCGGGAGGACACACAATAGCGTCAACCATCAAAGCAAGAAACGAGATTCGCGAAGCCTTACACTCAGCTAGCTTTCCATTACGCAAGTGGACTTCAAATTGTGAGGAAATTCAAAAGGATATCCCCAAAACGGATTTGGTCAGCGAGGAATTCTTAGAGTTCGAATAAGCTAGTTCGGTAAAAGCCCTGGGAATACGATGGAACGCTCACTCAGACGTATTTTATTTCACTATAGCAAAACTTTTCGACCCTTTAGGCTGGCTTGCGCCAATGGTCATTGTGGCAAAAATACTCATGCAGAGTACTTGGTTAGAAGGCACCCCTTGGGACGAACAAATATCGACCAGTACGCTGGAAAACCTTCACCGACCAATACCATGAGATCGATAAAATAAGGATACCTAGATGGGTCAACTTTTCTCCAGGAACCGACATCGAGATCCATGGATTTTGTGACGCATCCGAGAAGGCTTATGCAGCAGCCATTTACATGCGCGTCAAAACGGATGATAATGTCTGCACAAACCTGCTTCTAGCCAAAACCCGAGTTGCCCCAATGAATACTCTTTCTCTTCCACGTTTGGAACTTTGCGGAGCCGTGCAGTTAGCGGAAATCGCCGAATCAATTTTCAGGAACCTCAAATTAGGACCAGTGAAAGTGCACCTTTGGACGGATTCAACTATCGTCCTCGCATGGATAAGGAAACTGCCTTGCTCCTGGTCCACGTTCGTCGCCCATCGGATCACCAAGATCATCGACAAATAAGGACTGGTTGCACATAAATTCAGAATCAAACCCAGCAGACTTAGGTAGCAGAGGATTACCTGCGTCTGAATTGGTCAACAATTCGTTGTGGTTGCAGGAACCTTCTTGGCTGCAAGAAGACATTTCCCAATGGCCAGCACAAGGAAGTGACTACATCACCTCCGTAGAGGAAAAGAGGGCAAAGACCTGCACAACAACAACCGTAAATCCTACCTATATTCTCCAACGCTTTTCTGACCTACCAAGGGCTTTACGGGTGCTATCATACGTTATGAGGTTCTACCGAAGAACTCACCCCGAAACAAAAAATGCATTCCATGTTATGTCGTACTGAATCTCCCCTGATGAAGTTAAGGCCACTACACGACTTTTAATTAAAATCTATCAGAAACAACATTACAGTTCAGAATATAAAGATGTGAAGGCCGGAAAACCAATTGAAGGGAAAAGTGCAATACTCTCACTTAATCCCTACATAGACCAAGATGGCATCTTTCGGGTGGGAGAGCGACTCGGGGCGTCAAAAGACTTAGCTTTTAATGAACGCCACCCAATCCGCCTCCCATACAATTGCAGGCTATCCCGTCTGACAGTCTTAATGTTTCATCAACAAAGTCTGCATGGGGAAAATCAACTCATGTTACGTCTGATAAGAACCCAATACTGGATACCTAATATCAAAACCATGATTAGGGCAAAAATTCACAATTGCAAAGTTTGCACCTTACATCGAAAACGGGCTCAGACCCAGCTTATGGGTACTCTCCCTCGCGAACGCACGACATTCAGCCGTGCATTTACGAATACTGGAGTCGACTTCGCCGGACCCTTCGACATTAAAAGTTACCGCGGCATAGGGTGTCGCCTATCCAAAGGCTATGTATGCCTTTTCGTGTGTTTTTCCACACGATCAATTCATCTGGAGACCACTACTGTCATCAGCACACCATCATTTCTCGCGGCTTTTGCCTGTTTCGTATCTAGGCGCGGATGCCCAAAAAATATGTACTCCGACAACGGTACGAACTTTGTCAGAGCGTCACGATACTTACGATCAGAATTCAAAACTTTCATTTCACAAGCCCGAGACAATGCTGTCTCGAAGTACAGCCACCAATCACTCACTTGGCATTTCATCCCTGCGGGCGCCCCTCATATGGGAGGGCTGTGGGAGGCTGGAGTGAAAAGCTTCAAAAGCAATTTCAAAAAGATAGCTTCACCACACAAATTCACCTTCGAGGAATTATATACCCTCTTGTGCCGCATCGAGGCATGCCTGAACTCGCGGCCACTCAGCCCGGCATCTAATGACCCAACGGACCTAGAGCCACTTACATCAGGTCATTTCTCCACTGGCAGCCATCTATTGGCTCCGCCAGAACCGGATGCTAGTGAGAGCCCTGCCTCGATGATCAGTCGGTGGCAGTAACTCAAAGCCCTCCATCACACTTTCTGCAAGCGATGGAAAACCGAATATCTATCCGAACTTAAAAAATGAGTGAAGTGGAAGCATCCTAGACAGAATATAAAAGTGGGAGATCTAGCTGTCCTCAAAGAGGACAACTTATCTCCCAACGAATGGAGGTTAGTTCCAGTTGTCCCCGGCGAAGATGACCGAGTACGCGTAGTCGACCTCAAAACCGAGAAGGGTCAAGTCAGACGACCTTTAATCAAACTGATCCTTCTTCCATCGGAAGAGACGGATTGCTAGAAGGCTAAGAGCTCCCCCTAACAATCGCTCCGTTCCTCCATATCCCTACTTTCAAAAAAAATTAAACCCAGCTCTCGTTCACGCGGAACGAGGCCAACCAACAACCCTAATGCAGATCCCCCATCTGCCACAAAACACTTATTTCTTTTATCTTTACAACATCAACACCCAAATTCACTCGCTCACCTCGAGCGAGGACACCAGAAATAATCCCACAATTCACTCGTTATCCCATAGCGAGGACACCAGAAAAGCCTACCGCAGAAGGGCGAACCGATCTGCCACAGAACCTAAAGGCCTTCGGCCCATTATATTTTTAACTTCCAAAAGTCAACCCACAATTCACTCACTCCCCCGAGCGAGGACTCCAGAACCCTAACGCAGACTAACGGTCTACCACAGAACACATACACTCGGCCAGCAGAATTTAGCACAATCTCAAGTCTCAAAGGGAACTATTGGGCACGCTCCCTGAAACAACAGAATCCTGGTATCCAGCCGTAGCGCTGGATGGGGAACCTATTTTACGTCTGCCCAACGCGGTTTCAGCAATCAGGATTTTTTAATAGAAAAGAAGGGAGGGTAATCGAAACGGCCCGACACTTTAAGCTTATAAATGAAAACTTATAACGATTTTCTAAAACAAAGCTGCAAAGTGATCATCACAAGTGCAGTTCCACTAAATATAAACGCTCGACACAACTTTTAGTATATCTACATAAGCCGCTATATAACGACTTTCATTCATTGCCTATAAGTAGATCCATATTTACTTTGCATATGGTGTAGATACTATAGTATCATAGCACACACAGTTTTTAGCAAATTAAATGTCTAATCGCAAAAATCCGTCTAAGAAATTTAACTCCCATACTCTTTGCGTAACGCCATAGCGAATTTAAAGTAATGTCGCTAGCTGCTGTTTCACAATCGCCAACATTCAACGTATGAGAATGTAGCTCTCAATTTGATTGAAAGCGACTAAATAGTTGAAGAGCCAATCCAAAAAATTAGCGACAGTAAAAACCCTACCACACAACCATTAACTTCGTTTTATACTCAGACCTATCTATTGTAACTAGTTCTAAAGATACACAAATTTCACAATCCTCAAGTTGTATACTGTCTGAAAAATTATAAAGGCCTTTGTAGAACCATCCATCGACCAGCTGCAAGGCCGTCTACCGGTCGGCAGCTGAATTTTACCGGAAACCAGAGCAACTTATTCCATGAGAAATTCATGTTATCTTTTGTCGAAATACGTTCGCATATTTTTCTTTGTAGGTAAATACTTATAAACGTTTCTGTTCCCACGTATCTAACAAATGAGATAATGAGTATAAACGTGGCAATTTGGCAAAGTGCGCTTTTAGAGCATCCTGTAAAGCTTTAATAAAAAAAAAAGGTGTGCCACCATATTAATGCTGAGCCAAAGCGCAGTTTGAAACAGATGGATAATCCTCTGGTATAGTAACGGTTATTGGCGTTACATATGGTAAGCCTTTATCATCTAGACAACAAATTACTTAAACTGATTTAGGACTATGAGTTGTGCTATCGAGCGTAAGCTTGAAGTAAATGTGGTATCTCACATTCATATTGTGTGGTTGACTTCCCGGTCATACGTTGAATCTTCGGTGGTGCTGGCGCACAGAGGTCCGTGCCGAAAAGCAATCCCAAACTGGGACGATAACTGCGATAAAATGTATGATTCGCAATAGGTTTTTGCAGTGTAGTATTTACAACTTCCATCAAAGGATTTGAAGATTTGTCAAATTGCTGTCCTGTAAAATTAACAATATCCAGTTTCTCTAAAGTTTTCTCACATTTCAGCAAAGTTTCGAATGGTACCCGCTGATTTTTACTCACCTTTGTGAACTTCTCAGTATTCGCGCCTAAGGTGCCGATTTTGGCCATCATACGTTTTAGTGGTTCAATATATTTCGTTAGATGCTTGTATTTCTAACGATATAAAAATGAAAAAATGAAAATTAAGGAACAATGAGGAATATAATAACAAACTACCAATTGTTGTCGTTGCATATCTCATTTAGAATGTGTCTCAACAATTTACATCTGAGGATTAAGTTGTGTAACGAGCAACTCGTATGGAGCATCAATACGCGGTATAGAAATGCCTGGGATAGCATTAAAGCTCGCATGCCACGGCCAAAGCTGCAACATAACACAGACCAATTGGTGCGTTCATGACTTTTGTAAAGCTGCTGCTGCTGACGACGTTGAGCAGCTCGGAACGTCCAACTACACCTGCACCAGCTTCGGTGTGTATGGGATGCACCGCAAACAGAATAGCGCAAAATAAATAAATTCAATTCAGTTTTGTAATTCGTGATTACCCCAAAAATACCAAAATATGGATTTCAAGGTGCGCTCAGATCATTGTGCTCGATTAGCCCCCAATTATTGGTGAGAAGCCGTCTTAAATGATATCAATGTAGGTGGCGGAATTAGTTTAATTCCATGGGCCATCAAATTCGTTTTTCTCAAGAGACACAGTGCCGTTGCTACGGTAGTTGTCATGTTTATATTGTCCTTCAATTACGCGGAAGTTTCTGGAGCAGTTTTAAATGTATTCAGAAGAGCCATGATGACGATATTCCTATCAACAACTACATTGGCTTTTCGTGGTCATCCACTTCAACAATGAGAGGATAAATAGGTGAATTTAATATTGTAACGAATTTACTGCAATTCCCCTTATTTGCAATCTTCTGCTAACGTTCGTATCGCTAAACTGTTGAATAAACAAGTCCAATATTGAATAATGGAAAAATGGCCTTTATTAAAGTACTTCACAATAACACTTATACTTTGTAACTAGCTTGCTTAATAACCAAACTGACTGATAGCTTAAATGAAACTCTACTATTGCCCGACAGATTGCGTGCTTAATCAAAAACTGATTGATAGTTAAAACGAAACTAAACTCTCCCGCCGCTACTGTCACCTTTTTATACTGTCTGATTTCCTCGTTGCATACTTCTAGGTTTTTCCATTCTAGAACTTACTAGTTAGTTATCAGCTACTATATCACCAGCCACAACTATGTTTATTGCTTCTCATAATACTTGCCCAAATTATTGCCCTCTCTTGTGAGCACCTTAGATAAGATATATGCATGTGTTTGTGCGTTGCTTCTCCGCTGATTATGGACATGTGTGTACACATAATGATTGAATTATTGATGTGCATACAAATCACCGTTTAGCATCGGCTTAGAGATGGCAATACCCTTAGTGTTGCTAATATACGTAACACTGCCCTCCACCTAAGTCTGATCGTCCCGATCAGACAAATCTCTCGATCTAAATGCCGCTAGCATCTCCAAATGTACCACTCTTCTACTTCGTGTTTTCCCATTGGTTGGAAGCGGTAGATGGTGTCACTGATCTTCTTCACAACTTTGTACGGGCTTTCCCAACTGCACCGAAATTTGGATGGAACACCTGTCCGCCGGTGAGGTTTGTATAACAGTACCAAATCTTCCGCCAAGAAACCTTCCGAATTAAAGTTCTTGTCATGCCAGTGTTTCATCTTACTACTCATTACCCTGGGCCGTTCCTTCAGACTTTGTTGGTTGGCCAATGAACTACTTCGTAGAGCTTGCGCTGGACGGATTTATTTTGCATAATCAGCATCGTTCCGGCGCTTCACAACAGTAGTGTGCCCCGGCTTGAAACCACCCTTGCAATATTTTTGCGAAATTCTTTCCTTCGTTTTAGTACGTCCGTTAGGGCTTTTCAATGCCTGCGTTTCTCTCATAGGTACCTTCGGTTTTGATGTGTTTGGCCCATTTGTTCCATCAACCTCCACCTTTGAATTTCGTGGCCTTTGTCGAGTCTTCTCCTCCAGCACCCGATTACTGCTGAACCCTTTCTCCAAACTAAAGTTGAGTGGTATATCCTGGTTCTTATAACGCATAACTTTTCTCCGCATATCGATCCTGATGTCATGGTCAACTAAGAAGTCCACTCCCAATATGACTTCATCAACAATCTCCGCCACAATGAATTTGTGTAGAACCATGATCTTTCCAATTAGTACTTCACATACCACTTCTCCCTGGACTTGGTTATACTCGCCAGTAATCGTACGCAATCTTGCTCCAGGTAATGGCTTTACTCTCCTGTTGACCAAATCAGATCGGATCACGGAATGAGATGCGCCCGCATCGACAGTCAGTACACGTTCTTTGTCATCGACATTTCCTCTGACGTTAAGACTACTCGATTTTCTTCCAATTTGCGGGACAGATATCACAAGACATTCAACAGCTGGAGCTAGGTGCTGGGGTTTTGGGTTTGCATTTGTCGCTCGCTTCGTTTCTACGTCCCGTATGCCATTTATAAAACTAAGGATTTTTACCCTCTCGGTGTACTCCACGGGTGCGTCCGCATTTGTTAAATGAGCCAACCTTTCAACATCCGAAGCAAACTCCTGTAATGTCTCATACGCTTTTTGATAAGGGTTTTGCAACTCAATTTGGTATATCTGTTTCCTATGCTCGCTTCCATAACGTCTCACGACAGCGGTCATCAATGCTTCATAGTTGTTCCGCTCTCCTGCGGGAATCGTCTGTAGGATTCTTCTATCCTTCTATCTCGGCATCAATTTTGTCCCCGAGTTGTAAAATTTTTGCATCCTGCTCTTCCAGTTTCGCAAAGAGCTGCGATGATACCTGTTCCGAAATTTTTGTCGACATTCCAGATATACGTGCCTCTTGCGCTTCCAGTTGAGAACACATATATGTCTTCTGTTCTTCCAATTGAGATGACATTTGCGAAGCCATTTCTGAAATGCGTGCCTCCTGTGACTCCAGCTGAGATGCCATTGTCGATGTTTGTACAGATATTGTGTTCGTCACTGTCTGCGGTTTTTCGTTTTTTTCTTCCATTTTTGTTGTTGTTTTGTCGCTATCATAATGAAAGACATACTCCTCAGCATTGAAGATTCCTTCAAATACCATAGCTACACTTAGTCGTTTTTGTAGCTGGGATTTATCGCCAAAAGTAGCCAATCCACGGACTTCCAACTCCTCCTTCAGTTGCTGGATCGTCAATTCACTTAACTTTGCCATGTCCAAGTTGTATTCCCAATCTTCGGAATTTAATCAACAATTCCTCTTCTGACACCAATTGTAACGAGCTTACTGCAATTCCCCTTATTTGCAATCTTCTGCTAACGTTCGTATCGCTAAACTGTTGAATAAATAACTCCAATATTGAATAATGGAAAAATCGCGTTTATTAAAGTACTTAACAATAACACTTATACTTTGTAACTAGCTTGCTTAATAACCAAACTGACTGATAGCTTAAGTGAAACTCTACTATTGTCCGACAGATTGCGTGCTTAATCAAAAACTGATTGATAGTTAAAACGAAACTAAACTCTCCCGCCGCTACTGTCACCTTTTTATACTGTCTGATTTCCTCGTTGCATACTTCTAGGCTTTTCCATTCTAGAACTTACTAGTTAGTTATCAGCTACTAAATCACCAGCCACAACTATGTTTATTGGTTCTCATAATACTTGCATAAATTATTGCCCTCTCTTGTGAGCACCGAAATTGTTGATGGTCCTTATTTCGCCGTTGTGAGAGAACCACGCACTCCCGTTGTATAAGGCAGATAGATCGAAGCGGAAATTATTATTTTATTTATTAAACGGTTTTACTTAGCTTGACTTTTTGTAGCGAGCGGCCGGCCGGCCGGCCATTGTTTACGAATTTTGTAATTAAAATTTAAGTAACTTCCCCATAATCTACAAGCTTGAAACTTCGAATAAACTTCCGAACCCAATGACAATGCAATAATAAGAAAAATAAGTAAGGAAGTCTAAGTACGGGTGAAACCGAACATTAGATACCCAGCTGTATACTTGAAATGCTGTTGTTGTTTGTTTTGTGTGCTTAATAGTGTTACAAGGCTGCGCAATAATAAATATACATATGGTTCTAATCTGAACTAATTTTTCTTAGAGTAATGGCTCCCGAAACATAGTGTTTAAGTGAGTTGTGCTTAATTAAATAGCAAATGATATTCCTGTCCTTAATTGACCTTTTGTCACGTAACTCCACCGGTGACTTGCGATCACTTCTCCAAGTGACTTGCGTTCACTTCACTAGTTATGACTTGCATTCATACAACCCTGGCGGTAGAGCAGACTGGAGTTGCCATCCAGTGCTTCCAGTCAACAGTGTTGGAATTGCTTTCCATCACTAATCTATGCTATAAATACAAGTGCAATGCATTAACTCCCTCTCTTGTTTACGTGGAACGCTAAACACATATCATCAACCAATATCATCTACATTTATCAAATCTTCATCGGATCATCAAGTACGGAGCGAGTACGCACATCATCACCTACGCCAACTCCAGGAAAAAGGAAAGGAAGTATTCACCCACAACCGTAAGTTATATCTTTAAATATAACTTCATCCGCGGTAGCACTTGCTCTGCATTAGTCCCCTAACTCAATCTAACCCTTGCGCGGTCACAATCATACTCGCGTGAGATTGGATCTCTAATCCCACCTAGCCCTTGCGCGGTCGCAAGACGGATTAAATCCCGAGTTCTATTCTTCAACTTAACTAATCAAGTTTCATTCAACTAAATTTTCTTTCCATTGTGGAATTAATTATCTTTTAAGTCATCATATTTGCTGTGTGAAGTATCAGCCTTGAAAACTCAATTATTAGCTTTAAGTATTAAATTCAATAAAAGAATTAGAATTGAATTAAAATCCATTTGCATCAATGCGTTAGACATTGGTCCTTGCGAGCCAAATTTGAAACAGTGGCAACGCAATATAAGTAGAAAAAGCACAGCACTGCGAACATTCCACTCTTTTTCCCATCTCTAAATTTCCTTCATTCGCTATTTAACTCTGCGCGCGTGATAATCAAAAATATTAAAAGTATCAGAAAATATTTGGCGAACAGTTTTAAAAGTGTTAAAATATTTGGAAAGGGTTTAAGAAAAACTATTGTGAAGTGGAGTGGCGAAAATCGCACCTTGAATAAGCAATACACATATTGTCGAATTACCATATTGCCTCACAAGCCGCCTTGCGCGCAAAGCATTGTTGGCGGTCATCCAAAGAAAAACCTACCCAAAAATCAGGAAAAGGAGCTCTAAAAAGCAGCAATGAGGGTTGTCCGCATACGCATGTAAGTGGAAATTAATTTTTTTTCTTTTTCAAGAAAGTGTATTCATAGTGGCAACTAAGCCCGTTCGACTTAACGGGAACCGTTATTCTTCATATATATATATATATATATATATATATATATATATATGTCACTCCAGTTCGCTATTTTGCAAATAGCGTGATCATTTCCAACAATTTTTCGATCTTCGCTTACGCTTGCGCTAGCAGCGACGGGAGCCGACCTATTCGGGTTTGCACCACATACATGTATGCACATTTAATATTTATTTGTTGACAGAGTTCAACACAAATCCAAGCTATTTGCGTTCGAATATTACCTCTTTTCTTCCGACTAATTTCTCAAAATTGTAAAAGATCCCTCATCATTAATAAAATTCACGACTTCTAAATTTTATAAAGTGCATATTCCAGTTTGTTCCAACGAACAGAAAGGTTGGCTACTTACGCCTATACACATCATCACCAGCTGCTTATGTGCACATCCACTTCTATGATTTACTGCAATACTAATTCACACTATCTACACTAGTCACCGCTAGTTATCTACCAAAAAACCCCCTTCTATTTATACTCAGTTGAGCAGAGCTCAGTTAACACAATAACTTGAGTAAATTTTGAGGTATCTTGATGAAATTTGGTGTGTATGTTCCTGGATCGCTATTTAAAATGAACGATATCGGACTATAACCACGCCCACTTTTTCGATATCGAAAATTTCGAAAAATCGAAAAAGTGCGATAATTCATTACCAAATATGGATAAAGGGATGAAACTTGGTAGGTGAGATGAACTTATGACGAAGAATAGAAAACTAGTAAAATTTTGGACAATGGGCGTGGCACCGACCACTTTTAAAAGAAGGTAATTTAGAAGTTTTGCAAGCTGTCGTTGGCAGTCTTTGAAGATATCATGATGAAATTTAGCAGGAACGTTACTCTTATTACTATATGTATGCTTAATAAAAATTAGCAAAATCGGAGAACGCCCACTTTAAAAAAAAAAAAAATTTTTAAGTCAAATTTTAAAAGAAAAGTTAATATCTTTACAGTATATAAGTAAATTATGTCTACATTCAACTCCAGTAATGATATGGTGCAACAAACTACAAAAATAAAAGAAATTTTCAAAATGGGCGTGGCTCCGCCCTTTTTCATTTAATTTGACTAGGATACTTTTAATGCCATATGTCGAACAAAACATTACCAATCCTTGTGACATTTGGTAGGGGCTTAGATTCTAGGACTATAACTGTTTTCTGTGAAAAAGGGCGAAATCGGTTGAAGCCACGCCCAGTTTTTATACACAGTCGACCGTCTGTCCTTCCGCTCGGCCGTTAACACGATAACTTGAGCAAAAATCGATATATCTTTACCAAAGTCAGTTCAAGTACTTATCTGAACTCACT
Organism: Eurosta solidaginis; assembly: GCF_040869045.1. Classification (NCBI taxonomy): domain Eukaryota; kingdom Metazoa; phylum Arthropoda; class Insecta; order Diptera; family Tephritidae; genus Eurosta; species Eurosta solidaginis. The sequence goes on along the minus strand of NC_090324.1, from coordinate 78,738,157 downwards.
TTATATTGGTGTAAAAAATGGCCGAAATCCGACTATGACCACGCCCATTTTTTCGATATCGAAAATTACTAAAAATAAAAAAATGCCATAATAATATACCAAATACGAAAAAAGGGATGAAATATGGTAAATGGATTGGTCTATTGACGCAAAATATAACTTTAGAAAAAAACTTTGTAAAATGGGTGTGACACCTACCATATTAAGTAGAAGAAAATGACAAAGTTTTGCAGGGCGAAATCAAAAGCCCTTTTAAAATACTCATTAACACCTTTCATTTGATACCCATATCGTACAAAAAAATTCTATAGTCACCACTGGTCCACCTTTATGGCGATATCTCGAAAAGGCGTCCACCTATAGAAGTAAGGCCCACTCCCTTTTAAAATACTCATTAACACTTTTCATTTGATATCCATATTGTATAAACGCATTCTAGAGTCACCCCTGGTCCTCGTTTATGTTGATATCCCGAAAAGGCGTCCACGAATAGAACTAAGGCCCATTCCCTTTTAAAATACTTATTAACACCTTTCGTTTGATACCCATATTGTACAGAAGCATTCTAGAGTTACCCCTGGTCCACCTTTATGGCAATATCTTGAAAAGGCGTCCACCTATAGAACTAAGGCCCACGCACTTTTAAAATACTCATTAACACCTTTCATTTGATACCCATATTGTACAAACGCATTCTAGAGTCACCCCTGGTCCAAGTTTATGGCGATATCCCAAAAAGGCGTCCACCCATAGAAAATAAAATGAAAAGAAGAGGACTTAAGATGCTCCCTTGGGGTACCCCAGAGGTGGCAGTAAAAGAGTTGGAAGATACACCCTCAATAGAGACCATGAAGCATCTGTTACTTAGGTAGGAATACAACCACTTGAGAAATACAGAGTGAAAGCCGAGGGAAGCGAGTTCACGTAGTAGCATATTGTGAGATACCTTGTCAAAAGCTTTAGAGAAGTCGGTATAAATGCAATCGACTTGATGGCTTGAAGAGAACGCATCAATGCAACATTCACTAAATAAGGCTAAGTTTATGACGGTAGACCTTCCTACAACAAAGCCATGCTGGTTTGGTAGTACCAAATTTTTTGCGGCAAAATACATTTTATCCCTAACAATTCCTTCGAAAAGTTTAGAAATGATAGATAGCTTAGATATTGGCCTATAGTTAGAAGCATCATTCTTTTTGCCATTTTTGAAAATTGGGAAAATGTATGCAAGTTTCCAGGCATCTGCAGACACCAGAACTTAGAGATTGGTTAAACATGACCAATAGTGGGGCTACAAAAGCAGGACAATTTTTGAGGAGGGCGGTACTAATACTATGTTCAAACAGAAAAATAAATTGAGGAAATTTCGATTTGAATTGAGTGCTGTTCATACAACTCGATTTAGCTTACACAATAGTAATTTGATAGCTGGTTGGCTCATCTCTACAGCAAAAACATACCTTTGTTCAGACTGTCAAAATGAACACGCACATTATTAGGCGAATGAAATGGAATGAAAATATAAAACTTTGAAATTTTTGTGTGTTGTAAGAAAATGTGTTCAATGTTTTGGTTTCATTTTGAGTTTGCCATCTTCTTTTGACAATCCCTACTCCAGTGAAATGAAAGACATAAAATCAGCTGATGAGATGAGCCAACCACATAGTTCAGCCATGCGTAACTGACGTTAAAATATACTCAATAAACACACTTTACAATGTTGCATTTGCAGTTTGAAACAATTTATTACGCACTTTTTTTTAAATTGGCAATTTATTATTACAATTTATTATATGACAAATTGCGTAATAAATTGCCCAAATAGTATAAATTGCCAATTTGGAGTGTGTTTGAACCTAGTATAAGACCATCGCGATCAGTCTGAGTAGAGTTTTTCAGACTATTGATACCGTTAATAACGTCGATTGTGGTAAGCCGTAGGTCATTGAAATTCAAAGCTGATTCATGGTCAGAATGACAAACATAGTTTGGTAAAACAACCTCATCAACTGTGAAGTTGGATTGAAAAAATTAGGCAAATAAGTTTACAATGTCTACGGGGGAGGTAGCAAGCGTATCACCTAGGCAAACAGCAGCAGGCACCCCACCACCATTTTTTTTAGATTTGATAAAATGCCAGAAATTTTTGGGATTAGACCTAATGTTTGATTCAACCCCAAGTATATATTTATTATACAGAAATTTGTTAAGGCAGTTAAACTTCTTAGATTGTTGGGTATAAAGTCCAAAATGGATTTGATCCGTGGATTTCAGGAATTTTTTGTGCCACTTATTTCGCTGATTCTTTAGCCTTTTCAGACCATGAGTATACCAGGGAAGTTTATAAGTCCCCTTTTTAATAATTACAATATTCTTCGAGCAAATACCTACCCAAGATATGTGACGTAAAAATAGTGTAACAATCATTAATATCCGGTCAAGAAAAAATAGCGCTCCAACAGGCATTAAGTTTTTGGAAGTCGCAGGACTGAAACTTAAAGGATATTTTGTTGTCTAATTTAATCGCAACAAACTCGTAAAATTCGACCTTCAGACACAACGGAACATGATGTCGATCAGCAGGTGAAATAGGAAAGGAACATTCGGATAATGTTGTATTGATATTTGTACTAACGAAGGCGAGATCAAAAATTATATTAGGCTTGTTAGTAAAACTATTAATTTGAATAAGATCAAGACTTAAGATATTGTCGATACAATAAGATTCAGTCGCCGAAGTAATATAAGCTGGTATCAAATCAATTTTAGAGTAACTTCCACACCATGCTACATTGGGCAGATTGAAGTCGCCAAGAATGCATAGGTGATTTCCCGCTAAATTATTATGCACAATCAGCCCAATTCTAAACGAAAATTCCGTGCGAGTTTTTTCCCTTCTGCCATTCCTCGTATTCTAAATAAAAATTCCTTGTGAGTTTTTTCACTTCTCCCTTTCCTCCTATTCTGAACAATTTTCGAAAAAGAGGAAACCGGTTATGGGAGAAAAGTAGGTATTATGAATGTGAGGGAGAGGGAGATTTCTTTGCCATTTCATAGGAGTTTTTTCACTAGTTAAATTAAAGGGAATGCATCAAAATAGTTAAAGGAAATTCGTTCTTTTAAGAAAGAACACTTATTTGTACAAATTTGTGCTAAAATATGTATTTACATTCTACCACAATATTCTCACTGTTAATACAACAACAACAACAACCACAATATTCTTTATTTTAAGTCGAAAAATGCATATATCATAAGCAACGGAAGAGCTATTTGTATATTTGATGCAGCCATCCAGAAATTGTGCAAGGATTTTTTAAGAAGGCTTAGTTAGATTTTGGCATATGGCGAAAGGCGAACTCAACTCGACGTGGCCTCCAGAAAATTGCTTTGCAGGATGAAAGCAAACAACTCCGGCGGATTTGTGTTATCCCGCCGTCTTCTTCTTATGCTCCTCTGTTGATGTTGCTGTGGCACCAATTCATTACTCATTTCAGTGAATACCACATGAAATGCAATAATATGCATTGTTTATACCTTATTTCTTAATTTCAAACGAATTTGCAACAATAATTAAACTTTTAAATTTTTTAAACAAAATAAGAAATGCGCAACGAAATTTCAATTGGCAAAACAGCTGGCTTCGAAAATTCGAAATTCCTATTCCCCAATTATTATTCTCCCTAGGAGAACAGAATTGGAGGAATTTTTCCGCGGGAATAAAAAAATCCGCGAGAACAAAATTCCGCGAGAATATTTAGAATTGGTCTGAATATTTACAATGTTATCAGTATGTGCTTTATAAATATCAGACGTACTGCCAGGGGGTATATAAGATCCAATAATATATAACGATCCGTAGGTTGACGAACCGTTGATGCATATACACATTTGATCCAGGATAGTATCAGGATTATTTAGATTGATTTCAAAGGATCTCAAGCTACGATGCACAGCAATTAGCATAATGCCTCCCAAAGAACCGCCTGTTTTATCAGCATCCCGGTCCTTGCAAAAAACGTTGAATAATTTAGAGTCAAAACATTCATAATCATAAAAGCCTGGATTAAGCCAGGTTTCGATTAAAACAAAAACATCAAAAACCAAGCTCGAACTAAAGGTACGGACTGCTGCTGCCTTAGAGCGCATACCACCCATATTTTGAAAATAAATATTTAAGTCCTTATGAACGTGATGGTCAGCTAATTGCTAAACCTCCTTGGTTACAAGAACTGATCTTCGACGATTGCGAAAGGCTTTGACTCTAACGTCAGCCGGCCAAAGCGCTGGATTTAGAACGCTGTTCAAAAGGGAGGGCGAGACTCCAAGTTTAAAGTTAATTTTCTTGAGCTTGTCAATTTCGGCATTCTTTTTGATCAAACGGAAACACATAAGCCTCAATACAGTCCTTTTTTCACGTTAGCCATAACTTATCGGCTTACACAATCAATTGGTAAATTTGTGTATACATACGCATACACCAAATCTTTTCACTAATCACATTATCACTTCCAAGTTCGGTCCTTTGGCAACATTTTCACTCACTACACTCTGCAAAGGCAATTTCTTCTTAGTTTTTTATAAATTTATCGGTTTTCATTTTTATACACAATGGAGACCTATACACGCCAAGCAATAATAATACAGAAATGGGCACCGCATTTTAAAATCTCACAGTGCTATGAAAGTACAGTGCAACGTGAAGTTGTAGGAATTCCCAATCCTCTTGAATTAGCTCAATTTACCACCGTCAGTCATGTGCAGGAGGGTGGAGCCGTGTGTAGAAGTCCACGAAAGTGGGGAAAGCTTCCGACCGCTGTTCACCTGGGAATGGCCAGAGCGATTCTTTTGCATGCGGTTCAAGCAGCTCACTTCTGCCGGTCGCTTGCGGCCAAGTATCCTCTGTGTAGCCGCTAAACATCCGTTTAGCGGTGAGCTAATGTGAGAAGGCGACAACCTGGCTAGGCCACTCTCACATAATCGGTTTAAAGGCTAGCCGGGGAGATCTCACCGGCAGCGTCTGTACACATCTAGTGCGGCTGCAAGCGGGCGTCTGTCTTGGAGCAAGCGGCTCGCTATATAAACGTGCAAGTAATATTTTCACCCCCGCTGAGCGGGTTGTGCGCTGGGCTTGGGACCCGCCACGTAAAACCATACTCCGATGAAATATAACAACAAGCCTCGGATAAATACACTCTCTTATCGTACTGCTTTTTATAAATATCTTGAGCTCACTGTATTTCACCTTTCGCCACCTCCCGCAACCTTCTTCGCTCTTCACCAAAGTCATCGATGATTTCTTGTTCCAGCCCACTCCATTTTAAAATACTCATTATCACCTTTCATTTGATACCCATATCGTACAAACAAATTCTATAGTCACCCCTGGTCCACCTTTATGGCGATATCTCGAAAAGGCGTCCACCCATAGAAATAAGGCCCACTCCCTTTTAAAATACTCATTAACACCTTTCATTTGATACCCGTATCGGACAAACGCATTCTATAGTAACCCCTGGTCAACCTTTGTGGCGATATCTTGAAAAGGCTTCCACCTATAGAACTAAGGCCCATACCCTTTAAAAATACTCATTAACACCTTTCATTTGATACCCATATCGTACAAACTAATTCTGGAGTCACCCCTGGTCCACCTTTATGGCGATATCTCGAAAAGGCGTCCGCCTATAGAACTAAGGCCCACTTCCATTTAAAATACTCATTAACACCTTTCATTTGATATCCATATCGTACAAACAAATTCTAGAGTCAGCCCTGGTCCACCTTTATGTCGATATCCCTAAATGGCGTCCACCTATAAAACTATGGTCCACTCCCTCTTAAAATACTCTTTCATACCTTCCATTTGATACACATGTCATACAAACACATTCCAGGGTTACCCATGGTTAATTTTGCTACATGGTGATTTTCCCTTATTTTGTCTCCATAGCTCTCAACTGAGTATGTAATGGTCGGTTACACCCGAACTTAGCCTTCCTTACTTGTTTATTTTATATTTATCTTAAAAATCGTTTAGATTTGTTCAAATTTCACCAAATGCTGACGTTTATAGCATATATTGTTGCCTGAAAAAATCATAGAGACCGGTGGTATATATAGTATATATCTCATACAACCGATTGTTCAGATAAGAAACTTTTCGCAATTTCTACCCCATTTTAATAGCTATAAGCTTCAAATTTCAACAATTGCTTACGTATATAGTATATATTGTTGTGTGAAAAAATCATAGAGATTCGTGGTATATATATAAATTTTTTTGCAATTTCAGCACCATTTTAACAGCTAAAAGCTTCAAATTTAACCAAATGCTTACGTGTATAGCATATATTGTTGTCTGAAAAAAGCATATAGATCGGTGATATATATATTATATATCTCATACAACCGATTGTTCAGATAAGAAACTTTGCACAATTTCTGTCCTATGTTAACAGCTAGAAGCTTAAAATTTCACCAATTGCTTACGTATATATCGTATATTTTTGTCTGAAAAAATCATAGAGATCGGTGGTATATATATTATATACCCCATATAAACTGTAATTTTTACCCCTTTTTTACGGCTAGAAGCTTCAAATTTCAACAAATTTCATCAAATAGTAACGTTTACCTCATATATTGTTGAAATACGTGATTTATAGTCATAGTTTTTACGTGCAGACCACAAAAAAACCTGAAACTTTGCATCTTCACACAAAGTACCTACCAATTTTTATACCTTTCGTTAAAAAGAAAAGGTATATTAATTTCGTCACGAATCCCAAAATTGTAAGTCCTTAAAGGAAAATAGACCCACCATTAAGTATAGCAAAATAATTAGGATGAAGAGCTAAGTTGATTTAGCCATGTCCGTCTGTCTGTTTGTATGCAAACTAGTCCCTCAATTTTTGAGATATCTTGATAAAATTTGGTGAGCGGGTGTATTAGGGTGTCCGATTAGACATTTGTGGGAACCGGCCGGATCGGACCACTATAGCATATAACCTCCATACAACCGATTTTTCAGAAAAAGAGGATTTTTGTCATATCTTCCTCAATTTATCAGATTGAAGCTTCAAAGTTCACCATATATTTTCGTATATTGCACATATTGTTGTCTGAAAAAACTGATGAGATCGGTCGTATATATAGCATATATATCCCCACAACCAATTGTTCAGAAAAGAAACTTTTCGTAATTACTGCCCTACTTTAAGAGCTAGAGGCTTCAAATTTCAACGAATGCTTACGTATATAGCATATATTGTTGTCTGAAAAAATCATAGGGATCGGTGGTATATATAGTATATATCTCATACAACCGATTATTCAGATAAGAAACGTTTCGCAATTTCTACTACATTTTAACCGCTATAAGCTTCAAATATCACTGAATGCTTACGTATATAGTATATAGTGTTGTGTGAAAAAATCATAGAGATCGGTGATATATATAATATATATATATGATGGTATATATAGTACATATATAGTATATATTTTTTTTGCAATTTCAGCCCCATTTTAACAGCTAGAAGCTTCAAATTTCACCAAATGCTTACGTGTATAGCATATATTGTTGTCTGAAAAAGTCATACAGGTCGGTGGTATACATAGTATATATCTCATACAACCGATTGTTAAGATAAGAAACGTTTCGCAATTTCTACCACATTTTAACCGCTACAAGCTTCAAATTTCACCGATTGCTTACGTATATAGTATATATTGTTGTGTGAAAAAATCATAGAGATCGGTGATATATATAATATATATATATGATGGTATATATAGTATATATATAGTATATATTTCTTTTGCAATTTCAGCCCCATTTTAACAGCTAGAAGCTTCAAATTTCACCAAATGCTTACGTATATAGCATATATTGTTGTCTGAAAAAATCATAGAGTTCGGTGGTATATATATTATATACCCCATACAAACTGTAATTTTTGCCCCTTTTTTACGGCTAGAAGCTTCAAAATTAATCAAATAGTTACGCTTACGTCATATATTGTTGAAATACGTGATTCGTAGTCGTAGTTTTTACATACAGACCACAAAAAACGTGAAGCTTTGCATCCTCACACAAAGTATCTACCTTTTTTTATACCTTTCATGAAAATGAAATGGTATATTGATTTCGTCACGAATCCCAAAATTGTAAGCCCTTAAAGGAAAATAGATACACCCACCATTTAGTATAACGAAATTATCAGAATGAAGAGCTGAGTTGATTTAGCCATGCCCATCTGTCCGTCTGTCTGTTTGTATGCAAACTAGTCCCTCAATTTTTGAGATATCTTGATAAAATTTGTTGAGCTCATGTATTTGGGTGTCCGATTAGACACTAGTCGGAACCGGCTGGATCGGACAACTATAGCATATATCCTCCATACAACCGATTTTTCACCATATACTTTCGTATATTGCACATATTGTTGTCTGAAAAAATTGATGAGTTCGGTCGTATATATAGCATATATATCCCCACAACCGATTGTTCAGATAAGAAACTTTTCGTAATTACTGCCTTATTTTAAGAGCTAGAGGCTTGAAATTTCAACGAATGCTTACGTATATAGCAGATATTGTTGTCTGAAAAAACATAATGATCGGTGGTATATATAGTATATATATGGTGGTATATATATTATATAAATGTAGTATATATATATACATATATATATATATATATTTTCGCAATTTCAGCCCCATTTTAACAGCTAGAAGTTCCAAATTTCACCAAATGCTTACGTATGTAACATATATTGTTGTCTGAAAAAATCGTAGGGATCGGTGGGATATATAGTATAAATCTCATACAACCGATTGTTCAGATAAGAAACTTTTCGCAATTTCTAGCCATTTTAACAGCTATAAGCTTCAAATTTCACCGATTACTTACGTATATAGTATATATTGTTGTGTGAAAAAATCACAGAGATCGGTGATATATATAATATATATAGGATGGTATATATAGTATAACATATAGTATATATATAGTATATAGTTTTTTTTTTTTGCAATTTCAGCCCCATTTTAACAGCCAGAAGTTTCAAATTTCACCAAATGATTACGTATGTAGCATATATTGTTGTCTGAGAAAAATCATAGAAATCGGTGGTATATATAGCATATATCTCATACAACCGATTATTTAGATAAGAAAATTTTCGCAATTTCTACCCATTTTAGCAGCTAGAAGCTTCAAATTTCACCAAATGCTGACGTATATAGCATACATTGTTGTCTGAAAAAATTATAGAGATCGGTGGTATATATATTATATACCCCATATAAACTGTCATTTTTGTCCCTTTTTTACGGCTAGAAGCTTCACAATTCAACAGATTTCATCAAATAGTTACGCTTACGTCATATATTGTTGAAATACGTGATTCGCCGTCATATTTTTTACATGCAGACCACCAAAAACGTGAAGATTTGCATCCTCACACAAAGCACCTGCCTATTTTTTATTTTATATTTATCTTAAAAATCATTTAGATATGTTAAAATTTCGCCAAATGCTTACTTACATAGAATATATTGTTGTCTGAAGAAATCATAGAGACCGGTGGTATATATAGTATATATCTCATAAAACCGATTGTTCAGAGAAGAAACTTTTCGCAATTTCTACCCCATTTTAACAGCTATAAGCTTCAAATTTCAACAATTGCTTACATATATAGTATACTATGGTTTACTATGGTCTAGTCCAATCGAAACTTCAATATGGGATTACCTGCTGGGGTAGTGCCTCGGCTAGTAAGTTGTCACCCATTGTAACACTCCAAAAGGGAATTATAAGACGCATATGTTGCGCAAAACTACAGGTCTCACGCTATGATATCTTTTAGGAGACTAGATATACTACCATGTCGTCATCTATATTTATTTAAAGTCCTAAAAACTTTCTTTATTAGATCGGGGTACTTAGAAAGTTATCCTTCTGAATTATACAACCTTAGGAGCAATCTGCTTCCATCGGTACAAATCCCGCATGCTAGGACATCTCACTTCACTTTTATACATATACGTCGTGCAAAATGTTCAACTCTCTCTCTGCTTCTGTACAGGTTATAAGAAATCTTAACCTATTCCAAAAGAAAATAAAAATGTATCTGATTAGTTTTAGGCACTACGATCTAGAAGCCTTGCTAAGGATGCTGTTGTAAAACCATATCTAACTTTTGTAACTATATCAACTGTTTTCTCTATCGGAACCTTAGCTAATTAACGAATTATCATTTGTTTCTCTATCGTAATCTTAACTAATTATCTGAATTATTATGAGTTTATTCTATAATATTATTAAAAACTTTACACCCCACACTGAAGAAGAATTTTACGATGTGAACTGGCATTTAATACTATTTTAAAATTTAATATAAAAAACGCCATGTACTTTTCTTATGCTATATAGTAATAGAATGTGCTCTTTCAATATCGTAATTTATTTAAAATATGCATTAAGCAAATGTTTAATAAATAAATAAATAAATAAAAAATAAATATTGTTGTATGAAAAAAATCATAAAGATCCGTGGTATATCTATATATATAAAATTTTAGCCGTTTTTTCGCGTTGTGATGAACTTTACGGAGAATGGCTGAACCGATTTTAACCAAACTTTGCCACATTGGATAGACACATGTGGAGAAGATTTATAACTATGTTTGGTTACGGTTCACGAATGCGTGACTTATGCGTACATATGTGCGTCAAATGTACGCACCATACACACCATTTACAACAACAATCATACGTGTAAGAGAAACGCTGCTTTATATGTACTGTGTTTTTTTCTTCATGCTCTTTCGTTTCTCCTTTCACTTCTCCGTCAACACACAGTTAACACGAGGTAGCATCGTTCAATTATATGGTTGGCTCAAGTCGACAAGAACAAAACACCTTTGCACAGATTGTCAGAATCTGTGTATTGTTGCATGGTTTAATTATCATTCAACCATGCCCAATAACATCCTTTGTTTACATTTTGTATCTCCTTTTGACAACCGCAGCGACCATGCTATGAAAAAAATATAATCAGCTGATGACTTGAGCCAATCATATCATTCAACCATGCGAGGTAGCGTTCCTCTTACGCGTGTGGTTGTTGTTGTAAACGGTTTGCATGGGAGTACATTTTACCCAAATATGTACACAAAACCAGCATTCAAATGCTGCAATGCGCGTATTGTGGTATTGGTGACTTTGAGAGCATTGTTAAACACAAACATACAGCCGGATTGTATATCTCGAGACAAACGATCATTTCGTCTGCCAGACGATTCGTTCGTTTATATGTATCATGTAAGTAAACGTTCGTCTGGCCACACGAAAACAGTTTATTGTTACGTTGTTGTCGTTTAGGTAGGTAGTTTGTAATTCGAATACAAGACCAAAGTGTGACGACAATCGAGCAAAATAGACGAAAGATTAATAGTGATCGCCTTGATGATGGTGGATGGTTTCAGTAGTTTTGAGACGAAGCACAAGCGTATACAGCGCGTCTTTTCGCCGTGGCATTGGAACAGAACAGACGTGGTAAGTTACGGTGGCAAAACAGTGAAAGTGAAAAGTGTAAATCAAGGTCAAAAATAATTATTATTTTGGAAAATTTTAATGAAAATATCTACGAAAAATGTGAAAACAATCTCTTTTCTTAAATATTTTCTTTAAAAGTAAAGAAAAAATACAAAATCACAGCCGATATTTTCAATAAAATATTCAAAAATTTCGCCCATGAATTACGGTTTCTGTTCTAAGTTTTTTTGGTTTCCGCACGTGGTCAGTTTGGAGGGAAAAAACATAGAACAGAAATCGGCAATCATCGGCTACAATTTTGGATATTTTGCAAAATTTTAATGAAAATTTTTAAGAAAAGAGATTGTGTTCACATTTTCCAACGATATTTTCACGAAAAATTTACAAAATATATATTATTTTTGAAAATGATTGATAACAAGTGAAACAGTGAACAAATGGAGCGAAAAATACACACAACAGAAATCGGCAAAAATAACAAATATTTTAGAAGTGTTTACTAAAAATATTTAAGAAAAGAGATTGTTTTCACACTTTCTGTAGATATTTTCACGAAAATTTTCAAAAATATATATTATTTTTGCTGATGATTGCCGATTTTTATTCTGTGTAATTTCCATATCAACACGTGGTCACAGTTCAATTATATTTTCAAAAGATGGCGCTAATAGTATGTTAATTTGAATTCCAGTTTAAAAAACATAAAAGTAGTAATCAAGAGCTCAGAGTGACATCAAGAAGACCAGTTTGATTCGATTTTGATAAAAGTGTCGTTTGAATACAACTGAAAGGTAAAAGAAATGCCAAGATGCGGAAGAGGTAGAAGACATGCTAACATCGGACGTAATACCCGTCACAATAGAAATGTGCAAAATCACAGACAAAATGAAAACGACGAAAATCACGCTGATAGATTAGGTTAACAAAGAGATCGTAATAGGTCACGTTCTCATAATCGGCCAATAAATATCAATTCTGTAAATTTGAATGGTGCAGCATCTCAATATAACCCACAACTTGATTATTCATCTCACAAATATGTTGTCATTGGAAGTATGAATAAAATTTGCGGATTTTGTCAAGCATTGAAATTTAAAACTGAAACACCAATTTTGCGCTGCAGGAAAAGTTCGTTTACCAGACATACAATATCCGCCTGAACCATTAGCTACATTATTATCCGGAACATCACCCGATTCCAAACATTTTCTTGAAAAAATTTCCACATATAATTCATCTTTTCAAATGACATATTTTGGTGCTGGACAAATTATAACCGATAACTTCGTGCTAACGTTCAAGGGAATACATCAACTTGAACGTTCAACAACATTCGCTGACACATCTAATGAATCATTAGGTTTTATGGACTCTAATTATGGCTTTTTTCAGATTCAAGGGCAAGCATATCACCTAATAGGTTCATTACTACCACTACCTGATCAAGAGTCAAATTTTGCAAATTTATTTCATTAATGACAACGATGATTAATGAAACACGATGTGCATTTTCCAGAAATATAAACATAGTCATCATGAGAAAGTTACAATATATATTACACACACACAATATTTTGGTGCAAAGTTTTAAAACAACAATCGAAAGATTGTCATCTGATAATCATAAAATCAAAATTGATGCAAATAAAACGCCTGCCGGCGAACATCTTGGAAGATACAATTAACCAACTTCAAGCAACGAGGTTGCAATACTGGTGATGTATTTCAACCAACGGATATTGTTTTGCAAAGAAGAAATGATACTCTGCAACGTGTTCATGAAACGCATCGAAAATATGATGCATTGCAATATCGTTTTATGTTCTGTCGTTGTGAAGATGGTTATTCGATTGATATAAAACAAATAAATCCAGCAAATGGTCAAGAAACAAATAAAACTGTAAGCGCAATGAATTATTATGCATACCGAATCATGATAAGAAGAAATCAAGAGAATCACATTTTAAAATGTCGTAAATTATTTCATCCTCAATTACCCCCGCTGAGCGGGTTGTGCGCTGGGCTTGGGACCCGCCACGTAAAACCATACTCCAATGAAATATAACAACAAGCCTCGGATAAATACACTCTCTATTGATGGCGACCATGGCAAACGTTTGAAGGACAATGAATTGAGGGCAAGCACCTGGAATGTCCGATCCCTGAATGGGATTGGTGCAGATGCCCGGCTGGTTGATGTCCTCGTCAAAGCAAAATCTGACATCACCGCCATCCAAGAAATGCGTTGGACGAAGCAAGGAAGAAAGAAGATAAAAAATTGTGACATCTACTGGAGTGGCCATACGAATAAGCGCAGTTTCGGCGTCGGATTTGTGGTGGGAGAGAGACTTTGTCGCCAAGTGCTTGCGTTCACGCCTGTGGACGAGCTTCTCGCCGCTATCCGAATAAAACCAAAATTTTTTAATATATTATCCATCTGCGCCCATGCGCCGATAGAGGATGAGGTGAAAGACACTTTTTATGAACAATTAGAACGCACATACGAGCGCTGCCCCCGTCATGATATAAAAGTCGTGCTTGGCGACTTTAACGCCAGGGTGGGCAAAGAAGGTGTTTTTGGCCCTACAGTCGGAAAATTCAGCCTACACAATGAAACTTCTCCTGATGGCTGATTGACTTTGCCGGTGCTCGAAACATGGTCATATCCAGCACGAGGTTCATGCATAAAAAGATACATCAAGCTGCATGTCTGTCTCGTGATCGAAATACTCGCAATCAGATCGATAACGTGGTGATAGACGGACGGCATGCCTCCAGTGTTGTAGAGCACGATCCGAGGACCTAACATCGACTCGGACCATTATGTCGTTGCAGCCAAAATACGCACCCGCCTCAACGCGGCTAAAACCAAGGAACAAAAAACATAAGGAAAGCTAGACGTCGAAAAGCTTCAATCACAACAGACTGCCAATGATTTCGCAACTCGACTCTCACACCTGCTCTCTGAGAGCACAACTCATCCTGAAGGAATACAGGAGCAGTAGGAGCATATCTCCAAAGCACTTCGTACTGCCGCCGAGGGAAAAATTGGTTACCGGTGGCCACGAAAAAACAACTGGTACGATGAAGAATGCCGTGTTGCAACCGAAAGAAAAGATGCTGCCTACAGGGCTACGTTAAAAGCGAGCGCGACAAGAGGAGTGTGTGAACGCTATCGTGAGTTTAAAAGTGAAGCGAGACGCCTTTTCAGGAAGAAAAAAGTAGAAACAGAAAGGCGTGAGTGCGAGGAGCTTAAGCTGCTAGCCACCAGGAATAGCGCCCGAAAATTCTACCAAAAAATACGGTGACAGACGGAAGGTTTTAAGACCGGGGCAAACTCCTGTAGGAATGAAAACGGCGACCTTGTAACTGATGTGCAGAGTGCTTAGATTATGGAGGGAATACTTCTCTGCTCTCCTAAATGGAGGCAGCAATTCACCGCGCAGAGATGAAGAACCCGAAACCGTAATCGATGATGATGGAATATATCTCCCCCCGCCCGATTATGACAAAGTTAGAATAGCAATAACCAGATTGAAAAACAACAAGGCGAGGGAGCTGATTGATTGTCTGCGGAGCTATTCAAGTACGGCGGCGATGAGTTGGTAAGGCGCATGCAGCAGCTTCTTAGCAAAATATGGGCGGACGAGTGCATGCCCGGACGGTTGGAATCTAAGTTTTCTTTGCCCAGTCCACAAGAAGGGGGATACTGCAAAATGCACCAACTATCGTGGAATCAGCCTTCTTAATATCGCATATAAGGTCCTTTCAAGTGTATTGTGCGAAAGATTGAAGCCCACCGTGAACGGCTGATTGGACCTTATAAGTGCGGCTTCAGACCTGGTAAATCTACTATCGACCAGATTTTCACAATGCGCCAAATCTTGGAAAAAACCCGTGAAAAGAGAATCGACACACATCACATCTTCGTCGACTTAAAGCCGCCTTCGACAGCACGAAAAGGAGCTGCCTATATGCCGCTATATCTGAATTTGGTTTCCCCGCAAAACTTATACGGCTGTGCAAAATGACGTTGAGCAACACCATCAGCTTAGTCAGAATTGGGAAGGACCCCTCCGAGCCGTTCGAAACTAAACGAGGTTTCAGACAGGATGACAACCTATCGTGCGATTTATTTAATTTGATGCTGGAGAAAATCATACTAGCTGCAGAACTTAACCGCACTGGAACAATATACTATAAAAGCTTGCAATTACTGGCATATGCTGATGACATTGATAGCATCGGCCTAAACACCCGCGCTGTTAGTTCTGCTTACTCCAAACTGGAAAAAGAAGCGGTATGGTTTGGTGGTGAATGAGGACAAAAAGAAGTACCTGCTGTCATCCAGCAAAGAGTCAGCGCATACGCGCCTTGGCAACCACGCTACTGTTGGCAGCCATAATTTCGAAACAGTAAAATACTTCATTTATTTGGGAACCAGCATCAACAATAGCAACAACATCAGCACTGCAATCCAGCGAAGAATCAATCTTGCCAATAAATGCTACTTTGGACTAGGTAGGCAATTGAAAAGTAAAGTCCTCTCTCGGCGAACGAAAAATCATACTCTACAAGTCACTTATCGTACCGCTTTGGGAGTGTTCGAGAGAAAAGTTTTTCGAAAGATTTATGGACCTCTACGCGTTGGCGATGGCGAGTACCGAAGAAGATTTAATTATGAGCTGTACGCAAACATCAACATAGTCCAGCGAATCAAAACGCAGCGACTGCGCTGGCTAGGCCATGTTATGCGAATGAAAGATGATGCTCCGGCCAAGAAAGTTTTTCTATGGGAACCCGCCTATGGAAGCAGAGGTAGAGGGCGGCCCCCACTCCGTTGGAAGGACCAGGTGGAAAACGATTTAAACTCCCTTGGTGTGACCAATTGGCGCCGGTTGGCGGAGCAAAGGAGCGGCTGGCGCGCCTTGTTGGACGGCCATAACCGTTTAGACGGTTAAGCGCCAATTAAGAAAGTAAGTAAGTCATGTGCTTTTGTATGACATCATTGATGAGCAATATTTCACTCTGTTTCATGGTCAAGTCATCTTCCGTGGTTCCGGCCTATACTTCTGACAGCGCCGCTGGGCGAATGCACACTGGTGGCACAAAGACGCGTGTAACAATTAAATTCGTTGGACTAGCATTGTCTGATGTCATACCCAGCACAACGATATCATTCTTCGGTATCGTTTTGAATAATTCCAATACAACTAAAGGATTTAGCTCTTCAATTTGATTGTAGGTGGTTAACATTTGTGTTAATTCTCGATTATTTTCGGTCGCTTGCAAAAGTTCATTGAGTGTATCAGTCCAAAGTGCGTCTGGTTTCTACACTTCATTATTGAATTTCTAACTGTCAATGATCTGTGTTACAAACATTAGGCCTCATGCGCAACTATCTCGCGCACTACACGTCACGCACTACATGCCGCGCGAAATATCGCGCACAACACGCCACACATGCCGCGTATTTCATATCTCGATCAATCATTCATTTGGTCGAGATTTAAGATACTTAATTCCACGAACCTCAACATTATCGACAACACACGTCGAAAATAATGTTGAATGATAGAAATGCAACTTTGTTGTATCTTTTCAGCAGGTTTCGAACCGTTCCGTGTGGTGGCAGGCCACTTGTTGTGAAAACAAAGTTCACCACAAATCTAAAATAAATTTTAGATATATGTCGGCGACATCTACCGACATAAATCGAATCAGAAAATGTATTAAATGTGCTAAAGCACCAGCCAAATCGCATGGATGACTACTAAATACGTTTTTTTCTTCGGTTCTTTGCGCACATTAGTTTTTACTCATGGCCTTTAATCCTTTATTTAAATGGAATTTTCCGTTTCTTTCGCAAAAATATATGTGATATATTTGTTTTTACCCCACCCAAACACCATTGGCCACCCAACAACCCCAATACGACCATAAAATTAAACGTTTCCATTTCCAGAAATGACTAGCTTCAATTTGAAACGCTCCAAAACAGAGGCACACGCGCCAATTCGTTTACCATCGCGTGCCGTTTATGCAACAAGTCTCACGGAGTGAGATTGTGCCCGATATACCGGGGTATGTCGGCCGAAGCGCATCTACGCGAATTATTAATACATAAATATTGCCCAAAGTGCCTGTCGCCATTTCACCGCCTTGAAATATGCCCCAGCCAGGATAGATGCCGACGATGTAATGAGCAGCACAATACTACGCTCCATATCGACGACGACCAGCAGCTGCCAACGCATAACGACGACGATGATGCGAGCTCAGATGGAGTACTCTCCATCCATGTTACTGAGCAATACAAGTCCTGGGCACAGCAGGTCGAAGAAGAAGTGGAAGAAGAGAGGCTTGCCAATATGGCAGAGACAAATCAAACGATACAAGAAGGCGGCTTAGAGACGCAGCGATTTCGACCACCGCTACGCCACGAGAGACCTGAGTTCCGCTCGAGTATGCAAGGCACATTGCTGCGCCCACAAAACGGGGATGGTGCTGAGACACGTCCTTTTCGCCCATCGCACCGCCCTACTGGTAAACAGCGTGACGACGCGGAACCGCGTCCGTCCCGCTCGTTACGTCAATTTGCTGGAAGGGCGGTCCCGATTAAAGTACGCAACAACCACAAAGCTCTCGTTCGGAAACGTCAAGCACCTACGAGCTTCAGGAGCGGCCGACTCCGGGATACTCTAGTGGCACCAACCATAACGCGATCACTTATCGCCATTGCGCCGACGGCAATAGTACGTATTGAAGCCGGAGGCCGTTTTCATTTGGTCCGCGCCCTTTTAAACGCGTGCGCTCCCACCATCATTATCGATGCCAATTTGGCAAATGATCTCCGCCTAGAACGCACCAACACCGCGTACCATTCGCGGTGCACCATAGTATTGACAGGAAAGTATGGGGTGGCTGGTAAAGTTACAACCCAAGCCACTGTAGTTGCGAACTATGCAAGAATGAACCCAACGGAGGATATGGACCCGTCGATAACTGCCCCATTTCAGTTTATGAACCTGGCCGATCCGACGTTCTACCGATCAGCACCGGTGCTTGTCACGTTCGGTGCCGACGTTTACGTCAGTATAATGGTCAGCGATTCATCCTCCTCGACTGTCAGCGGGCTGCTCACTCAAGCCACAATTTTCGGCCTCGTTGTGTCTGGAGCCCACCCAATATAGATATTTTGTAATTTTAAACACGCATACTCATATATATCTTTCAGCAAATATTGCACGGAATTAAAAAACCACGTACTTTACTTAATAATTTCCTTTCTTTTTCCACAGGAGAGCGAGACGTGAGATCAATCACATGGCATCTGCATCGGCACATCAAAGCATCGCCTTGCGGAACGTGTGATGGCATGGCGTTCCTTCATTTCTCCTTTTTTCTTTGTTGCTTACGGCAAGGGGGCCGGTATGTTTAGGTCACAGACCTAAATATATCTACCCCCCCTCGTAACATAATTCACTGCCACCCACACATGTTTGCAGTCACTAGCACACGGGCATGTGTGAGTGGTATTACGTATGTGTATTTTACATTTACCGCTGTGCGCCCGCGGTATATCAACTTTGTTGCCGGGAAACCCAACGAAGGTACTGTATCGCGTGTTCATAGGCTTTGTTGCAAAGAGGTTCGTCCTCTTTCAATCCAGCAGCCAGCGAAGCTACACGGTGTCATCTCACGTTCACGTAAGTGCAAATTTACAAAATATATTTAATATATAAATTTTCACAACACTTGTTAAAATCCTTTCTTAACACTTGTTGTATTTCTGTACAATTAATAAAAAGCCCTTTGTAATTACATTTAGACACGTAACTTTTCTTGTGTTCTTGTTTTCTTCCTTTTTGCCTACACCTATATTTTTTACAATTACGTGAGTCCGCGCCGCTGCCACCCCGCTTTTGTACATAATGATTGTGCAATAAATTGATATATATATTTTTAAGTTACCTGTACAATTTGGTTGGTGAATCTGGAACTCCGGGGGGACATGTCCTTTCTACTTGGTGTGTGAAAACAAGTGAAGTAAAAAATGTATAACAGGTCAATACCTCTTGCCAGTCAAACTGTTTATTTATTCCAGCGATGTTCATTTGTATGGTTAACATGGACAGTTTGACTGGCACTGTTAACCAATATAAGAAAATATGCCAGGGCGACCTTTTATGTTTCGAGTTTGGGCTGTTAGCCTAAACATTATTTAACACAAAAAAAAGGAGGAAAATTTTTTCTAACTTATACTTAATAAAGTTGCAACGAGAAGATAAAGTGTGTTCAAAAATTAAAATATATGAAATCTAAATGAGAAGAAAATGTATTGTAACTAAATTAGAAGCCTGTTTAAAATAAAACTAAATGAAAATTTATGTGAAATACGGAGGGCATTTCAAACTAAATTTCATTCCAAATTTTAATTACGGAAGATAAAAGTAGAATAGGGTTTTAGGAAAAGGAAATCCATTTAAGGTAAAGTAAGGGCTTGGCCGAAATAAAATATAATTAAACATATTCAACACAAGAGTAAAGTGCAATTAAGAAGAAAAAGGAGCATTTTTTTAGGCTTATTGCCTGCACATATGTATATAAATCCATACATACTGCTTGATATGCCAAGGGGATTGGAAGGCTATGTGAAGGGTATGTATGGACATACGCAAATAAGGCCAGGAAGCAATAAATGAACCTACTAGACCTATAATACCCAGGCTGTAGAAAACATCTCGTTTTTTTTCTCCGTTTTCTGTATTTTAATAGATTTTTGTGGTAGGGCCTGGAAGGGTCTAAGAACTTACTTACCCGCATTGTCATACATTTTTAAAGGAAGTAGATAATTGGAAATTTCAAAATACATATGTTCCAACGTATCATGTAGCGAAATAGATTGCCGTGGAATGAGAGAAGGAAAGAAAAATAGAGAGAGACAATTCCAGGCCAGAGCGTTATCGTGGCCGGCAGGCAGAAGTACTAACTGAGCGAAAGCCAGCGCCCACGCCAACGCCAACATTCAACAGCGGAAGCCAGCCAACGTCAGTAGCAGCGAACGCCAATCAAAGGCAGCAGCAGCGACAGCATCGCCACCATCAGCAACGCCGACAGCAACATCAGCGACGTCACCACCACCAAAGGCCAAGGAGGGCCGAGGGAACACCCTTTTTATTTTTGCCTCATAACCATTTATTAATTTCGAAATTTTTGAAGTATTACTATTTCTTTTGTTATTTTTGTAAAGATTTCCTTTTTTTTTTGCTATGGACACGTGGCTTGCACGTTTCTTATTTTGTTGGTGATAACGTAAGCACATTTTTGTTGGCTTCTAAGCTAGCTAGCTTCGGGTTTTAGTTTCTTTGGTATTTTCCTTGTTATTTTCTTTCTTTGCACACGGATCCCTTTGTTTTTTTTTGCGGTGTTCAACAATTTTTATTTCTACGCACTTTCATATTCAAACTACTAATAATTAATTTTTTGTAACCAATTTTTTTTTTCATGACACTTAGATAAATTTTTTTTTATTTTCTCTCCGTTCCTTTTTTTCTACCTTATCGCCGCACAATTTGGGACCCACTCGATGGCCGCTACCGCGAGTGAGTGAGCGTGGAGTCGATTGCAAAATTCCATTGAACCTTAGGCAATGAACGTATGGTGTTTGTATTTTGAGTAGGAAGAGAAGTATGTATGTACCCTTTCCTCCCTCACAGATCCCCCACAGCTTGAAGGCGCCTACAATGCTGATGTGCTGAGATCAGGTGAGTGAGAAAAAAAAATAATTATCATATTCTTCTCTTTAAATATGTACTTACGCAAGCATTGGCCTATACTATATACCTGTGTACATAATACCTTAGCCTAGGTCAGGAATTTGCATTAACTTTGGCTGCTTTGGTTTCTTTTTTATATACATATACATACCGATATAGCTTTTTGCTATTTATTGAAAGGAAAGATATGAAAATAATTTTTTTGGTGAAGCAAAGTATCTTTCTAATACAGAGTACATTAGGTTGCGACGAACTGTACGCAACCCTCAGTATTGTTCAGTCACTTTTGTTTGAATTTTTTTTATATTTTTTTTTGCTTCAATTTTGATTGGTCGTTGAATTTATTGTAGAAGAATTGTTTAAAAATTTCGAGTTTTCGGTTTATATAGATATGTTTTATTACTAAATAGAATTGTGAAAACATTTATATTCCTTTTGTTTGTGATAACTTTTATATACGTAGATTTAAGCCTACTGGTTAGGGTGTCATATACTTATTTTGTTTGCGGATTTAAAATTAAATAAAAGAATGTTTATAACGTTGTGAAATTTTGAAGGTTGAAATTTGATTTATTTCTGTAATGGAGGGCTAACTTTTCAACTCTTAGGTGTGGGTGTTGCTCCCGGAAGGAAAAGGGGAAGTGGGGAGGGACAATGAAAGACAAACTTAGTCAGGTATAGGGGGCACTGTAAGGTATTCGGAGTCAGTACAGTCCCCAAGGCTTCGCGCAAGCTGCGCTGAAGAGGGTAGGTAGACTCCCCCTGACTCTGGACGGCCTTCTTGTCTTTTTTCTTCCATTTCCTACTTTCCCACTATTTCTGTATCCTAATCTAAGCATGAACCACTTTTTTGTTTAGATAACTGCGGGTAAGGCAGGTGTGCAAAACCCCACCCCATTCGACGAGATAGCAGGGGCTTGCAACAATGCCACATACCACCTCCACCTTACCACCAAAAGACAGTTATCGTATCAATGGCACCCAAAGGGTAATAGCCCGAATAGTTTTTTCCGATTTCCCATTAAATTTCTCCTACTTTTAGTCACCTCAATATCCCTTTTGTTATTTCTTTACTCACTTCTCTATCTTTTTCTTTCACTACTTTCCCGACAGAGCTAGGGTTTTAGGGATCATGGTTGCAACATCACTAGAGATCAGTCACAAGCGATATGTGCAGCCATGGTAAAATCAGATGGGGGTTGTATCTCTAACTTTTCAAGGTTCCTTTTGCTATCTTCAAAGCTGGCACGAGTGGTACTTGGAGGATTTAGAGGTGCATATACATATGTGGTTTTAATCTTCTTTTATAAAAATTGTCTTTCCTTTTTTTTGCTATGTGCATGCAGTTGCTGAACCCACTTTAACATTGTTGTGTTAAAAAATATCATCGGTGGTATATATAGTATATATATAGTGGTATATATAATATATATATGTAGTATATATATATATATATTTTCGCAATTTCAGCCCCATTTTAACATCTAGAAGCTTCAAATTTAACCAAATGCTTACGTATATAGCATATATAATTGTCTGAAAAAATTATAGAGGTCGGTGGCATATATAGTACATCTATATATATAAAATTCAAATTATGTATGTAGGTATAGATCGACTTGCGTCCTAAACGGATCAATCGATCACAACCAAATTTGCACAACCCACTAGAAGCCTCCCAAGGATGGTCATAGGCTAAAAATAATATCGATATATAAAAGGGGCGTGGCAGCTCCCATGCAAAATTAATATTTGGTACTACATAACTCTGAAAGTATTGATGCTAGAACATTGAAATTCAGTAAGGAGTTATATGAGATCAATCCCTAACACCCCCAAGAAAATGTGGGGTGGGAGAGAAGACAGCGTGGCACCTCCCATATAAATGGAATTTATCATACTGCATATCTCTGGATGCAGTAATGTTGGGATAATGAAATTGGTAAGGAGCTATATGAGGTTAAGTCCTAACACCTCCAGTAAAATGTGGAATTGGAGAAGAGGGGGCGTGGCACCTTCCCTACAAATGGAATTTTACAGAACTGTGGCTGCCGTACAAACTTAAACTTTTATAACAGCTAAAATCTGACTACAGAGTTGTTTGGCTGTTATTCCTTTTGGATGTTTATTAACCTTCCGCCATTAAAATTTTCTGTTAACTTCCGTCTATCCACATGTTCTATCAATATATATATATATAAAGTTAAAATTATGAATGTTTGTATGTAGGTATAAATCGGGTTGCGCCCTAAACGGAACGGCCGATCATAACTAAATATGAATCACCCACTAGAAACCTTCCAAAGATGGTCTTAGGCTAAACATAACTTCAATATAAAGAAAGGGAGTGGCAACTACCATACAAATGGAATGTTGATACAGCATAACTCTGGGAGTATTCCAAGAACATTGAAATACAGTAAAGAGTTAAATTGGATCAATCCCTAACACCACTAAAAAAATAAGGGATGAGTAAGAAGGGGCGTGGCTCCTCCTATACAAATAGAATAATGAAAATTGGTATGAAGCCCTAACAGCAGTAATATATGGAATTGAAAAAAAAAACAAGGCAAATGGGACGTTCAGAACTATGGCTGGCTTAAAAAATCAGGTTATTTCAACACGTAAAGTTTGAATGCAGAGTTGGGTTTGGCTGTTATTCCTTTAGTATTCTTTTATGTTATCTTTAGGGTTGGTATTTTTGTAGACGCCTGGAGGAACTGGAAAAAAAAATTTCTGTTTAATTTGATATTAATTGATGTAAGAGCAAAAAGAGAAATCACTATGGTAGTTGCTTTCTCAGATACCGCGGATACACTTTGTGTAGTGGATGTACAACTCCGTATTTAAATGACCACTGTCTTCAAACATCTGATACACCGATGTGCAACATAAGCAAACGGTCAGGCCAAAGTGAGGGTGTGCGATGTGTGCACCATGACTCATAAACAGTCCCCGCAAGTTTTAGACCAAACAGTCTTTAAAAATATGAGAGGGCATTTTGACGGAAACAATTCAGCAGCAGCTTTTGCTAACCAACTTCTTGAAATTAATTATGGCAAAATTCCTATTTCTTCACTAACAGGTTTGATTTCTTTTCGTGCAAGTTTTTGAGAAATTATGACATCACCTGTAGCTTTAATAGCTAAAGTTTCTTCCAAATATTGAATCTGTCTGTACAAACTATAAATGGCTTTGAGAAAAGGCATTTTAGGCACCTTAAAATGAGGATGTTAATATCACTAGAACCAAAAAAACGTATCACTATATTAACACAGTCGTGGAAGAGTCCCAAACTGTGCATATCCGATTGAGTTTATTAGCTCTTTTGAGCCATCAGAAATATATCCGCATCGATTGATCCTTAAAAGAGGGCCCATAATATCATAATATTTATGCTTCGTTATTTCGATTCTCCACGCGTATGTAGTGGGAAGGACAAGGCTTTTCATCACAAAACTTTTACGAATGTCATTGAAGCAATTCATATTATCGGAAAATTTCGAAAAAAAAGTTTAAAACCAAGGATTCCATTGATACCGATAAATCTGTCTTTTCAGTTTTAAATGCCTCGAATTTCCTATTCAATGAAGCTCAAGGACGATCATTAGCTGCGAATCAAGGGATTGATGAGCGCAATACAAACCTTTATAGCTTCAGAGCTTCTGCAACTCAATTGTCAACCTCACCTACGCGAGGGGAATCCTGTTACAAATATGAATATATCATACAACAACAGTCATTAGCTGTAGCAGAAGTCAATGTTACCAACTCATATTTTACCCAGTTACGGCCAGTTACGAGTAGCCTGCATATTTTATAGAAACGTGGGGTAAAACCCACGGGCATAAGCTAGTAAATTATACAACCCATTGTTCAGATAAGAAACTTTTCGCAATTCCTGCCACATTTTAATAGATAGAAGCTTCAAATTTCACCGATTGCTTACGTATATAGCATATATTGTTGCGTGAAAAAAAAAAAAAAAAAACTTTTACTTTTTTTGATACTCGGGTTTTACACACGGGCAAAATACTTAAGGCCAGAAACAAGTGCAAGGACATTAAGTCTGATCTTTTGACTATCCGATCTGTTTTGTTTTAAAAATCAAGAAAGTTGATAGTAAGTTTTGCAGAACTTCGAATCGTTAAAAACGTCGATTTTTACACTTTTTCAAGCGATACCCTTGACTTTTTTTTTAATTTTTCCGATAAAATTTTGAGGCATCGCTGAAACGTTATAGAATTTAAACTGAATGTTGTTTTTGGGACGGGTATTCTAAAAGTATAAGCAAAATTAATGTGCCCCTCCAATACTCAAAACTATCATCAATCAAAATAGCGATACTTTTTTTTTGTCATTTTCAATATTGACAGTTTTTTGCTTATAGCTTTTTGAGGCAACTGAGTATTAACATTTTGATTATGCACGATAATAGCCTATCAGGGACTAAAAATACCGGGGGCTTCAAATTCGATGTGCTCCTTTCAGTTTTGAAGGTTGAGGCAGAAAAGTGGAAGCACTTGGTTGCGTAAATTTTTTTCAGGAGCACGTTTTTTTGTGGGCGCAGCTACAATTTTACTTTTATCACTTCATACCCGTTTGTTAATTTTGTCTCTACACCACAGTAGTGTACCATCAATTGCCTCATCTTGGAATATTCACGCAAGGAAAGTTATTGATGTTTGTATATGGGGAAAATATACGAAATTTCCGACAAAAATTGGCAATCGTCAAAAAGTGTAGAAACAAAAAAATTTTTTTTTAAACCAGGTTTTATTTAAAAGTAAATGAAAAGAAACACAAATGTGGTACAAGAATTAAAAAAAACAAAAATTTCTACACTTTTTGACGATTGATAATTTTTGGCGAACATTTCGTATATTTGCCCCATGTACAAACATCAATAACTTTCCTTGCGTGAATATTCCAAGATGAGGCAGTTGATGGTATACTACTGTGTAGAGAAAAATTAACAAACGGGTATGAAATATTTGACGGTTACCCGGTTTCATATTTTTGCCGATACCTCTAAAACCGGGTTTCGGGTATCAACAAAATTTTATCTAAATATACCCCACATAGATATGTACATCCTGATAAAATTTCAAGACAATCGGTTAAGAAGTGTTTAAATAAGTAAAAAAATTTAGGGATTTCCGGGTTTGTGTTTTTTATCAATATCTCCAAACCCGGATATCGGCTATTAAAGATTATTTACCTAAACATACTTCGTTCACATATCTATATGTTTTTAAAGTTTCAAAAGAATCGGTAGAAAGGTGTTAAAATAAATGTGTTGCAAACTTTGCTGCAAAAAATATTTGGCGGTTATTCGGTTTTATATTTTTGCCGATATCTACAAAACCGGATCTCGTGTATCAAACAAATTTTACATAGCTAACAGCTGCATATATCTCCATATTTTGTTAAAATTTCGATATAATCTATACAGAAGTCTTGAAATAAATGTACATTTAACATTGCGACCTCAATTTATATATATTTTGCTCGATCTTTTGACTATATCTTTTTGAGGCATTATGTAAGGCGAGTAACGGCGATGCACTATAGCTCCAATTTACCCCTCAATGTTCCTAACAAAAAGATATTTGCGTGATACCACGTTTCAAAATAAAATTTTTTTTCTCCAAAAAAACAAAGTTTGGCGGATTTCCCCATATAGTACATATCTCATACAACCGATTGTTCAGATCAGAAACTTTTCGCACTTTCTGCCCCATTTTAACAGCTAGAAGCTTCAAATTTCACCAAATGTATACGTATATAACATATATTGTTGTCTGAAAAAATCATAGAGAGGGTATATATTATATACCCCATATAAACTGTCATTTTTTCCCCTTTTTTACGGCTAGAAGCTTAAAATTTCATCAAATTTCATCAAATACTTACGTTTACGTCATATATTGTAGAAATACGTAATCGTAGTCATAGTTTTTACATGCAGACCACAAAGAAAGTGAAACTTTGCATCCTCACACAAAGTACCTACCTATTTTAATACCTTTCATGAAAATGAAATGGTCACGGCCGTAGCCAGCAGTGAACATTTGGGTGAGCTCGACCAATTTCGAGTGAGCTGAAATTTTTTCTAGTAAAAATCGTAATAGTTGATATTAGAAGGCACCTTTTTTATTGATGAAGTCGTAAATCGAATGAATACATATCAACTTATTTCAAAAATGCATATTAAACGTTAATAAAGTTGTATTTTCCTATTTTTGTCGGCAAATTTACGCAAAATATCATCCATTTTTAATGAATTCAATCTCTTTTTTTCAAAAGCAAGAAATGAAAGATCTCGTTGCCGTTGATCGGTCATTGTTGAACGCCGAATCGTATCTATTCTTGAAAACGCAGAAAATGATGATTCGTTGATTGATGTACTTCCGCCAAATTTCTCGATGGCCTCAAAAAGGCAATACGTTGTTGGAAATGCACTTTTGACGGGAAACAATATTTGAAGAATACTTTTGTCATTCGATTCAGGTATATTTTTCTCATTAATGAGAAAAGTTTTGACAACAGAAAACTCTTCTCGTGATGGCAATATTATTTGAAGTTCAGCCAATGATTTTAAAGCGCTGTAGTCGAAATTTTCATCCAAAAAGTTGTTTGCAGCTTCGACTGCAATCAGGATATCATTATTGTTTTCGAATCATTCATTCATTTCCAAAATAATCGAGTCAATTATTTCGAAATAAATGCGCTTTAATCAATATCACGCTCACCCAGAGTAGAGAATACAACGGACTCGCTTAGTAGATAGGATCGATGTCGAATTCTTAACGGTCTCGGAACCGGCGCATGTTCAACGTCATCAAGTTTTTTTTAGCTGAGCCTAGAAATTCGGAAAAAGATTCATCAGTTCGTAAAGCGCTTACTTTTTCCTTCACCGCCTTAATTACAGGCATTGCTTCGCGGTAACCAACATCACGTGCTTGCAAAATTTTGTTTGCTGGTTCCATTATTCCTAACAATTTGCTAAGAAATTCAAGCAAAAATATAAATTTTTCCTTCACCATGGAATCAAGCAATACAACAGCTAAAAGCATATCGTCTGCACTAAGATCATGCCCTGCTCCATCCTTTATTTTTATCAACGAATTGAGTAGCTTATCGAAGTTAGTTTTGATTGCAAGTATTGCTTTATAATGTCCTGACCAACGTTGCTCAATAAGCAGAGGAATTTTTGCTCCTTCATACAATTTTCGAACTTTGAAGCGACTGAAAAAATTGTGAAGTTGTTTGACTTGATCAAAGAAAAGTCGGGATTCAGAATTATTTTTCACGATTTCCGCAACGACAAGATGAAGGCGATGATTAATTCAATGTACATATGGTATTTTGCGATCAAAATATATCTGCATCAAAGCCTGCAAACCGCCCAATCGACCACTCATTACCGCTGCTCCATCAAAACACTGGCTCAAAATCTTTTTTACAATCCACTGCAAGCTCTTGCAAGCGGTCGATGATCAGTTGGCAGAATCCTTTGGCTGTGATATCATCAGCTTTTTCGAAAGAAAGTAGTGTTTCGGTTGGTTTTCCATCAACAATGTATCTAAATGCAATCGAAAATATCTCGTTCCCATTTCTATCTGTTGAACCATCTGCCATTAGTGTTAAATATGAAGATTCATTTAGCTCAATGACAATTAATTCACGAAGACAATTTGCAATAATGTTGATAATTTCATTTTGTATCTGAGGCGATGTATAGATGGCATTTTTGGGCATAGATTCCTGACACTTTCGCAAGTGATCATCTTTTTCGAGCATGTGTTGGAAGAAACTGTTGAATAGTCCCAATTCTTCATTCTCGTCGTTGCTCCAATTACCACGGTAAGGCAGCTCGTTCTTTGCCAAAAATAAAACAGTTGAAACAATTTCCTTAAAATAGTACCGTCTCTTTTCAAGCACAGTATCATTAAGAAGGCTTGATATTTCTTGATTTTTTGCAATTCTTTGCGAATGCAGCTTCCAAGCAAGTATATCATCAAGATGTGTGTTGCTCGTCTCATGCTTTTTGAAACCCTGTCCTTTGGCGAGTGCTTTTGAAACCCTGTCCCTTTGGCGAGTGCTTTCGACCAAAGTTTATATCCTTAAGTACAAAAAAACATCACTTGAATTCGTAATGGCAAACTGACGAGACGGGAAACAGTATGCAGCATCTTTTTGCTTGGAATATCAAGCCATTGATATGCATTCAACCATTTGAGTTGGAATGATCTGCCATCCGATTGTTTTGGAAATTTGTATTCTTCTAAGCGATGCTCAAGCTTTGTTGATCCCTTTGGTGGAAATATCGGAGGGAATGACATTAGTTCCAGATGATGTTGCAATTTCTTAAATAAAAAAAAACATATGATATTACATCTGCCGAATGATATTTAAGCTTAATCGATTACGTGAAAGCCACTCACGGTTCAAAGATAATGAAATGTTGGCCATTGTTGACGTAGACGACGATGATATTATTGTTGCTGTGACTTGAGTTGTTTCGATCTCTATATTTTGATTTCCAGTTGCTCGCACTATAAGTTCCACATCTGAATTTTGATTCGCTGGGTTAGCATTAGAAGAATTTGAGCCACGTGGTCCTGGAAAAATCAAATCCGTCGGACCATGAGCAATCTTCAAATCAAATGCCAATACCACTTTCATTTTAAGAAATCGAAATGCATTCGTATGTAAATTTCCATCAATAATATTCTTACCAAAAACAATAATCCAATTTTGGTTGCTTTGTTAGCTGATTCAATTGATTTGTATTACGTTTACTCATATTTGTAACGTTTATTGTATTATTTCTGTCCTTTTTTGTGATTAAAATACCGTAGTTCACAATATCTAGTATACATTGCACATATACATTGTATAGCGTACGACATTGTATATCCTTACTAGTAGCGCAAGTAACAGCTGATTTTTTGGAACGCGCAAAAAACAACAAAAACAACACAGGGTGTGTTCAATTCACCACGTAGTACGTGTCAGCTGATTGTTTTTCATACATGACAGTGTTGCCTATAAATACGTTTGTATGATGGGTATGGATCGTTTGCAGTTGCTTTACAAAAATACCTAATAAGTTTTCCGAATAATGTTGAAATAACCTGTAATTACTATAATAATATTTTTTTTCAAATCGATTCTAGTCGGAAATTTAGAAATATTTCAATAAAATTTTAGGGTGAGCTCGACAAATTTTTTGGGGTGAGCTCAGCTCACCCAAAGCGTGCCTCTGGCTACGGCCGTGGAAATGGTATATTAGCTTTGGCACGAATCTCAAAATTGTAGGTCCTTAAAATAGATAGAATCTCCATTAAGTATACCGAAATAATCAGGATGAAGAGCTGAGTTGATTTAGCCATGTCCGTCTGTCCGTCTGTCTGTTTGTATGCAAACTAGTCCCTCAATTTTTGAGATATCTTGATAAAATTTGGTAAGCAGGTGTATTTAGGGTGTCCGATTAGACATTTATTGGAACCGGCCGGATGGGACCACTATAGCATATATCCTCCATACAACCGATTTTTCAGAAAAAGAGGATTTTTGCCATATCTTCCTCAATATATCAGATTGAAGCTTCAAACTTCACAATATGCTATCGTATAGTACACATATTGTTATCTGAAAAAAATGGATGAGATCGGTCGTATATATAGTATACATCCCCACAACCGATTGTTCAGATAAGGAACTTTTCGTAATTACTGCCCCGTTTTAATAGCTAGAGGCTTCAAATTTCAAAGAATGTTTACGTATATATAATTAAGATGGATTGATTTGCATATACGAAAATTAACCCATATCGCGCCATCGATTTTTCGATAGGTTTTGGGCTCAGGAGAAAAAGTTCCACTAAGCATACCCAAAAAAAAAAATTTTCGAGCCTGCAAAATTTGAGTTTTTTTAATTTTTTTTTTTCTTTGATGTTTAAGCCTTTTTTCATGACCTACTTAAAAAATTTTCATTTGATATTAAAATTTTTCATGTATACCCTGTGCGACTCAAAATTTTCCGCTAAAAACTTTGGCGATAACAGTTTTTTGAAAAAAAAAAATATTTTTTTGGGTTTTGAGGAGTGTTTTGGTGAAAAATTTTATTTTCTCGCCATTTTTTTAAGCAAAAGTGTTGCCGATGAAAACGAATTAGTCTCATAGTTCCTATCCCACTTAGAGTTATGCGATAAAAAACATTAGCATTAACAGTTTTTTAAAAAATTTGTTTACGTCATATATTTTTTGAAATACGTGATCCATAGTCATAGTTTTTTACATGCAGACCACAAAAAAAGTGAAACATTACCTACCTATTTTTTTATTTTATATTTATCTTAAAAATCGTTTGGGTATGTACATCTGTTCACTGTATATTTCTTATCTTATACAGCCGGTTATTTGAAGATTACGAGTGGGAAAAGATTATTGTTCAGCCGCAGTACTTGTTTTTTTGTACAAATTAATCCCTCAGTTCACATAAATTAAAATTTATGTCATTTCACATTAAATTAAACCTAACCTAAATTAAAATTTTGTTTATTAAGCGTAATCGAAGAAAAAAATTCTTTAAAATGCAGGCAAA